>NW_028289244.1:5764125-5915812 GCF_059628265.1 Tinamus guttatus | reverse complement strand
AACGGCCAAGCAGAGGCAGCAGCTCCAGGTTGTGCTTGGATTTTACAGTGTGTGCAGAGAGCAGCAGGCAGTTCTCCCTGCACCACAACACCCATTGCACCCAGGAAACACCCCTACAGCACCGGGGCTGCCTGTAACCAAAAGCAGAGTTTTCCACTGTGATAAAAACACAGAAAAGCGTCCTGGGACATGCTGGGATTTCAGCCCTGCAATGTCACATTCCCAAAGTAACACCCACATCTCACACACAACTTGTTTTGTGAAGGCCATTCAGGCAGACCGGGGGCCTCATTAGGAATGACATTAGAATAAGCGCCCAAACACATTTTTCTTTAATAACTCAAATTTGCTGGTTCACGACGCTGCTGCACAAGCATCTGTGTTCACACACCTGAGTGCATGGAAGTAGTTCTCAGCAGAGCAATAATGCGGTAGTAGGGGGCCGTATAAGTGGGTATTGCCTTGTATGCTTTGACCAAAAAAAAAAAAAAAAACAAAAAAAAACCCCAACCAAACAAAAAAACACAAAGAAAAAAGAAAAAAGTCCTGGCAGATGACATCCAGCTCATGTGGACATATACATGTATTTTTTAAGCTGGAAAAGGTAGCCACTCTACTTCAGACATAAAATACGAATGGAATTAAAGATATTCTACAAAAAGAAAGAAAGAAGTAACTGAGGAAGAAAGAACAACAGGGATTTCTTTGATGTTATTTTATTAATAACAGCTTCTTTTAGAGCTTGTTGCTGACCATATGCTATCAATTTCTCTCCTATAACTAGCACTGCCAAACATTTTGATTAGGATACTTTAACCACGGATAGATGCAACAGCAGCAGCCCATGTTTAAAGGTTTATATACTCCGCTGAGCAGACAAAACAATCGGTGGTGACTAACCTACATGAATAATAACGCATCCCATCCCATCTCCAGAATATTCATTCTTCTGCCCTCATCTGAATAAACCAAAGATATTTCTGTAATTCCATCTGCTTTGTTGCTTATTTTATTGCAGTTCAAGTGTAGCACAAACATAGAAGAGATGCTCTAGGTGTAGCACAGAAGTCCTGACACAGTTTTGGCTAGATGTCGCAGAATAAGCTACACAGCTGTGAGTAACAGATAATATCCAACACTGGAGCAACCTCCAGTGAACCTTGTAGCCCTCCCACACTCTGTCCAGGGATAGCTGCACTGCAGAGCTGCATACAGAATGTTTCTGCTCCTGCTTTTGCCAGAAAGGGGAGGTTTTCTTTAACTTTTACATGGGCTTAAGTTATCCAGTTTCAGGGGGATATATTATGGCAAATTAAAGCAGGATGCTGGTGAGATCTGGCTACTCTTCGGTGAGGCAGCCTGTGCCTAGAGCTTTTGGAGGCCTGGGAAATGCTCTTAAAGAACTGCTTTTTCACTGGAAGGAGTTGGGGGGGGTCAAAGTCACAGACAGGAGTGAAGAGCTGAGGAGGGAGCAACAAAAAGCAAAACCAGCACCACCAAAACCACCACAAATCTCAGTAAGACAAAATCAAAGTCATAAGTAGTTCTCAACTTATAGCTCTTTACTTTGAACAGATTCCTATTTATTATCCGTCAGGCAGCAGCACAGGCTTCCTTTGGGATGCTCTAGAGATTTTATAGCATCTAGCTACTGCTGCAGCCTCTGTGAAAATGTGCAAAGACAATTTCCCTAAGTTATAATACTGGGAGGCAGTAAAAATGCTTCCAGGAGTTCCAAGAAAGCATTTATGCAAAGCAGGAATTGAGAAATTCTCTCAAACTACTAATGCTCTAGTGACAAGGAACAGATTAGAGCTGTAGATTAAAGCCCTCTTACCAGTTGCTGCAGATGGCTGTAAGGGCCAAGTTCAAATAGCTAAAGGTTGTCTAAAAATGAAAGATACCATAGAGATGGATCCTGGTTGAAGGCCCTGGAAAATGCTGAAATTCTTTATGGAGTAACCTTGTCTTTGAAAGGGGGGAACCGGGCTCCGAAACGAGGACAGTTTATGAAGAAACTTTAAAGTGTCAACCTGGAGCAACACGTGTCCCCAGAAACCCTCCTGAACACCCTTCACACGCTGAATTGCGTCCATCTGCACCGTGCTGGGCAGTTTCTCCACACAAAGCAGCAGCTCTGCCTGGAGACTCCAGCACCCAGTTCAGTGACTTCATCCCCATTAGTCAGAGAACACTCCCAGGTGCCACTTTATTCTGCAGAGAGGCCTTTTAAGCTGTCAGTTCATTGCTGTCTGCCAAGGAAGCCAGCAAAACACCCCAGCGTTACAGAAACCTCTGTAGAAAGAGCCCACCCAGAGCTCTGAAGCAACATTTGCTCTATGTTAGAGCCTCTTCTGCACCTTCTCATTTCAGAGCTTAATCCAACTAAGGAAATAACTTTTCAGTTGGGCCTTCACTGCTGATTTTTGCCAGCATAGCTTGTGTCAGCTTGACAAGTTATGAGGAGGCGAGTTCTGTGATGAGGACAGCCACGACAGCAAAATCCCACAGAGTGGATGCAGCTTCTGTAGCAGAAATGCACGTCGCTGGCATGACTTATTTTCGTTAATAAAGGGCAATAAAACAGCAGCTCCTGGTGTAAACTGTATCCACATGACGTGGGGGTGACGGCGGACAGGGCCGAGCTCCCTGTGAGCTCTATATAAATGGCATAGGCCATTCCTAATCACCACCACGTGGTCCATGCCCGTGGCATCCAGCTGGTGCTTCGGCATCGCTCCGACACAGGCCCGGGCGCACTCCGAGACTACAGCGCACCTTACGGCACGGGAACACCCTGCAATCCCAGAGCCTCCACGTGGGAATACGGCCCACGGGCTGCAGCTTTCCAGCTCTCCCTGCAGGAGCTGCCGGGAGGAGCCTTACATAAGCCAAGGCCTCCCGGGCTGCCTGTCCCGCTGTTCAACACAGCAAAACTAAAGACTACAAGCTAGACGCGTAAGCAGGCTTTCTCAGATGCCAAAGCAGCTTTAAAAAATGGGTTTAAGTCTTGAAAAATTTTCCCCAGAATGACAGAAAACAGACTTTGAGCCAAGGCACAAAGCTCTTACCGTAAAACTTTAATAAAGAACAAAGAATATCTATTTCATCTCTCCAAGACACCAACAGCGTTGCACAGAAAAGGATTTCAGCAGCTATTAAGTGACTAGTTACATTATAGTTTGAGAAACTCATCACGGTGCTCTTCAGTTATTGCCAACTCATACTAAATTACTGACCTCTCCCAATGTGGGAGGAACACAAACAGAGCTTGGAGACAAAGACCTGCCAGAGACAAGTTAACACAAGAGCAATAGCCTGGTCCTGCAACAGCACAGCCAGGGGTGTCCCCTCCGCAGCCTTGCAGCTCGGTGGGCTCAGGGGGATCTTGCACGGGCACGACCTCAGCTGGATGATATTCTGTCCAAAGGAGCAATACGGATTAAAAAGCATTCCTACTTTTTAACCCCAATGCTCATTTACATCCAGGCCTGAGAGGGCAGGAAGGCTCTATGGAAAGGAGCAAGAGAAGGGACAGAGACCTGGCAGCGGAGAGCAGGCCTGCCCTGTCATAGCACAGGGGTGAAGGGCTTTGCTCCCTTTCACACAGCCCTCGACCTAGAAACCGAGCTCTGCAGAATTCGTATTTCGGGTCCTATGGCATCATCCCCTCCACCCAGCTGCTGACGAGGTTCATGTCAAACGAACCCTTGTTGCTATTCCCTTGATGCTGCCAAAATGCCAGTTAGGCTGAATCGTCTCGGGGAAGCAAAGCTGGCAGCTAAACCAGTGGTGTAGCACAGCATCACCTACCCCTAAAGAAGGTTTGAATAATGTTTTGGTTTGCAAAAAAAAAAAAAAAAAAAAAAGTTTAAGAGAAGACTTCTCTAGCCCATATGCAGTGCATGAATTCTGCAGTCCAGTTGTCTCCTGCCTCCTCCCCATCATTCCTCTCCTTTGAGATGCCACTTCGCTGGCACCTTCAACTTCACCACATTATTTCATGAGGTTAAAATGGGTAAGAATCAATGGTGGTGAGCTCTGTTTTCAGATATTCTTGTTAATATTCACAACAGAAAGCTGTTGAACTAGGAAGTTGATTATTATTCTGCAGGAACAGAGACAGTTTGGACAGCTAGATTGCTGCTATTAGAAACAAAACAAAAACAAAGCAAAACAAAAAATGTACATCAGAGAAACAAAGACGAGCTTTTGCTAGGTCAGCTTCTGTGCTTTGCCTTGGGGAAAATAGCTGCCTCTGTTGATTTTGCAATTTTTATTCCTTGGTTCTGGAGAAGGCGTTTGGGAGGAAATTATGGATGTTTATACTTTGAGGAAGTTTCATTTTCATTCTGTTCTACCCTTATGCACTTTGAATCAAAGGTCTCTCAGGACTCCTCTCTCTCTTCTCATTTGTTGTGGCAAGTCCAGCAACCAGCTCTTCAGGACAGTTGGCTGAAAGGTGGTAACGTCCCTATTTCTTGCTCAAGTTTGGAAGAGATTCCAAGCCTGGATGCACCATGCCAGTTCATTGCTTAGTGCTTTGATTATAAGCATGAGCTGAGGCTGGTGGCTTTGTGTCCTGATGTGCTAAGGCTCAGTTACTTCCATCCACCGTTGGGTGTTCATTTGACTCGGCTACAGGGGCTAAGAGAAGGATGAGCTCCAGCTGCTGTGTGCTCCCCACTGAGCACTGCTGCAGCAACAAGAGGGGCAGAAAGGAATGGAGCTCTATTTGTGCTCGCTCTCAATGCAAAGGTTTCATTCAAGATAAGAGTCACCAGATTTGCACTTCTGTTCTTTCTCTTCCCACAGTTACAGAATTAAAAAGGACATTCATGTTTTTTCATTGCTGCTCAGAGGTCAGTGTGGAAAAGTGCCAGGAAACTGTCTTGCAAGACTTGTCTTTGAATTCCCTAGGGTATTTGAGGTGTTGCGCTTGCACAAACCAACACATCAGTGCTACGTCCCATACATGAAAACATTCTCTCTTTCTTGGGCACGCAGAGGTGCTAAAAAGAGCCTCAGAGGGTGAGGAGCACACAGGCATGGGAATAGCTCATAGATCCCTCAACAACAAGTGTCTGCGCCTCCCTGGTGGGCTGCCAGTCTTTGCAATCTTCTCACTGGGCTCCCGACCGGCACAGTCCAATTTCTCCTGTCTGACTTTTATCAGGCATGGCCAGATGGTAGCTTTTCAAGGATGATGTTTCCATTGCCCAAGGAATGGGGGCTACAATGTCCTTCCTAACCTCTCGCACGGCATACCTTAACACAGTCCTCACTGCTTGTATCTGGTCTAGTGCCATCAGACCAAATCCTGGACGTATTACTAGGGTATTTCGGAATGCCCAACATTTCTGCAAGGTCCTTTCAAGAGGCCTTTCCTCTCACCTGCTCCATGGGCTGAGCGGGAAGGAGAGAGAACAGCACTGACCAGTAAGTGCTGAGACCTTGGTGCGCTAGGACACTGCTGTAGCAGTGAGAAACTATATTTACATGTATTCTTCCCTTGTAATCATTTATCTTCTTTATCAGCTGCCTAAATATGAACTGAATGGATGTTCCTGTGCAGTGTTTTGAAGGGGGGAGGCCATTGCCAGTAATGGAAGGCATGCCCCATCTAACCCAACAACAACCCTTGTCCCCTCCTTCCCCATCCTAATAGCAGGAGAAAGCACAAGAAAACACATCTCCAGCATACCTGGCAGCACGGTCCTCTCCTTACGAGCTGTAACAGAGTCGCAGCGACATTAGAAAGTCAGGTTTGAGCAATGCCACTTCGGATAGGTGGCTTTAAAGCCAAAAAAAACTGAAAAAAAGGAAGAAAGAAAAACAAGCAGGTGTGTGGAGGAGGCAGAAGGGCAGGTGGGATGGTGTGTTGGCTTGAGCGCATTTGGCAGCAGCCGAGCTCAGGCCTAGGGGCCAGGATGCACCTGCACAGCAGACGGGAGGCAGAGAGGAGAAGACCCAAAGGCCACAGGGAGAGGCTGAACAGGCAGATGGGGCTGCAGAACGGAGCCTTTTGTGTACAGAACTTCAGTATCATGGCTGGAGTGTGTGATTTAGATTGCACGAGTGGAAAGTACACGTAAAACAGGGTTAAATGACTCAGTAAAGGCCCTGACCGTATCTCACGAGACACCCATCAGAACAGATCAGTTCTCATAGCCAGCTGGCGAGGCCTCTTGCTCGGCCTCTTTGCCACACTGAGCAGTGATGGATGGTGTATTTAGTTCCTTATGTAGATGCTCTTCCCTCTTTGTTTTTCCTTCTGTGTTTCTACCTTTCTGTTCTACCTTGGACATCACAGACCCTGAGCAGATGTTCGGCTTCACCCTTGACCAAAGTCTGGAGAAAAACTGATGTTCCTGAGCATTAATCTGCAGCAACAGAATGAAGAGAGGCCTACAATTACCAGGTCTGCTCAAAGCATATGTTAAAGAACTTTGGACACAGGTTTTTAAGTTCTCCCTGGGTTTCGTTTTCTGGAAATATTTTATTTCACATCCCCCAGAGCAATCTCTGCCTATTTTTCAATGTCAAAGAGGATTTAAATTGTTCTATTAAAATGAGAAATCTCCTCAAAATTCCACCATACTTGGGAACGATAAGAACTGTGATAAGTGCTAAAAAAGTTTGATTCCATTCCCACAACTTTTCATTTTTATGCCTTTCTCATTTCAAGTGCCCCAAAGAGGAAAGCTGTGAAATTACCATTCCTCATGGTGCTTTTACCATGTCTGAAATGTAAATCCTGTGGCAAAGGCTATTCTTGAAGTATATCCAAGTAGGAATATTTTAGATGAACAGGGAGATTTTTTAGAAACCGGCTTATCCAAGATGAATCTGCAAAATTTTAGACATTCTTAACACATACTTGACACCTTGCATTCCAGTGACACTAACAGGACACTCTGCATCCCGCTGTACAATCTTACTGCTTGACTGATGATTAAAAAAAGCTCCTTGACATTGTTTTTATGTTGCTTTTTATCAGAAATGTTAGGTAAAAATCATAGCTTGATTGTGAAGAAAAAAGCTTGAAAATGACCAAATATTGAGATATTCCCTAAGACCAAAAGGTAGTAATGTATTTTCCTCCCAGGAAGGGTCACGATGTATGCAGCATGTGTGGACTAGTACTGTGGGAATTGCTATTTTAGCTGTTCACTTAGAAACTAATCCCCGTTTACAGGAGGGCCGCAATCAGCAGCTCTGCTGAAGCTGATTGCCTCAAAAATTAAATTTAAGCCAAGCAACTCTGCGAAAGCGTGCTCCCCATCCTCACTGCTGGGGAATGGCAAACGGTGGGAGGACGGGGAGGGGGTGGATTGCTTTACAGCAAACAGGAGCTCCACAAAGACACCTGTGGGCACCGTGGTGGCAGGGATGGTGCAGTGGCAACGGCAGGGGCCAGAAATCCGCTTTTTGGGCCAGGTCTGTGTGTGCAAATGAGGGAGGGGAGGTGCAGCAAAGGCCGGCTTGTTCTTTAGGCTCTCCTAACTCCCTGTCTCCCCCTTTGTTACTCATTTGTGTCGTTTCTGTGTTCTTTTGTCCTCCATGCTAATTTGTTATTCTATTATCTGTGGAGGTGGCTTCACAACACAATTAAGGATGAGAAATCAACATTCCCAACCTGCCCGAGTTGTGTTTGCTCTGCTAACTGTTTTTTGAAAATTTGTATTTAATTAATACAGAACATTAGGATGCCATTTAGGGAGGCTGTGAGAATGCTCTCTTGGAACAACTGAATTGTTTATTGATCTTTCAAGACTGCCTGCATTTGTGGCAATTTCTGATGCTTAGTGTTCTATATTTATGTCAAAACCAGGACGGTCAAATGAAAAAAATTGGAAAAAACATGAGATTTTTTTTCTCTGAAAAATAGCATATATCTACAAGGCTATATCCTTTTATCAGAAGGAATAAATTTCCTAAGCACAAAGAACTGTAGGTTGACCTTTGAATACTTCTTTGTCCTCAAGATTAATTTGTTCTGTTTAATTATGGGATTACTATTCTTTATGGGCTTATTGCTACCTTATTTCTTTTCAGATATGCTCTACCTTCATGCTATGGAAATGATTGATTATTGTGCTAAATAAATGCCATTCCCAAGCTTCAGGCATTATGTGCACTGGAAATATTTGGGGGGAAAATACAGTGAAAAGCCATGCTGAAACCAGGAACCTTACTGAACTATAAAACCAAGCTCTTAAACGAATCCATGAACCCACCGACCGATTTTCCTTCGCTTCATTTAGTCAGTGAGAGGATACGTAGCCTTACGGTACATCAAAAGTACTTACTTTTTGGTCAGGAGTTAACACTTTCTAGTGAATTGCTTTATAGTAGTTTCTCCATTTAACAGCTGCTGTAGGATTTGTGCTGAATTGCTGAATCCCTGGAACAGCTCAGGCTTCCCGCGGGGATTCAGGGCCCACAGGGAGATGTTACCCTTTATGGTGCTGCTCCAGCTGCCGCGCTGGGACCCTGCACTGCAGGCTCCGCTCTGCCTCCACGCAGGGGTGAGGGCAGAGCCGCCATCCAGAGTCTTTGCAATTTTGCCAGTCACCCATGCATTTTTAATAGCCATCCTCAAAGCAGAATTCATCAGAAGTCGGGGCATCAGGCCAACAGAATTAAGAATGTAGATACAGCATCGCCTTCTAATTGCCTTAGCCCTCTGAGAAGGCAGCAGATGTGAAGAGGGACCCATTACTATGAAACCAGCCAGGTCTATATTTAGGCTAATAAACTATTTCAGAGACCCCATTTCATAACACAATGATCCAAAAAGAAGAGTTCATCCAAGAGTTAGGACTTTAGTTAATATTTGCCCTTCCTGGAAATGATCTTACTAGGTTAGATTCTGCTCCCACATAGGACTTAATTAAGAGTAGCAACATTAGAGAGAAAAATATATGTATTTACTGCTAAAACTCTATAGCGGGAGAATATCTTGGTCCCAGTGGAGCTATTCAATGATTAACGAGACAGCTGCAGGAAACCAGGGGAAGATTTGCTAGGTCCCTGGTGCTCTACAGTGCCGGGTTTTTTCCTTCCATCTGGTGAAGCCTGGTGGAGTGGAATATAGGTGCCTGGACAAATGTCCTCAGTCAGTCCTGCTCCTATTGCCAAATTCGATCTGCCTAAACTACCTGCTGAATAACAAAGCAAAATGACTACTTTTGAGCCCTGAACCCCCCAAAAGAAAAGAAGACACTAAACCTGCAAATCCTGATGTTCAGGAACAGTAATTCACAACAGGAGAAGGCTCTCAGGACCCAGGAGACAGGTACATCCCAGGCCCTGCTCCACCAAGCACAAAATATAAGTAGTGAAATTTCCAAATCTAGAGTGAGAGAAGTTTCTAATAAGCAACTTCAGTCTGGTTTATTTCTCCTGTAAATCTAAGTTTTTAAAAAATAAATATACAAATAAATCACTGCTGCAATATACAGTTACCAGCTAAAAACAAACAACCAGGGGCCCTGCTCTCTGACATTCTGTCACTGCTCAGTGATACTTGCTCCTTCACCTTTAGACCTTCTTTTCCTCTTTGGTTTCTGCTTTATTTTCTTTTCAAACTGTATTTGACGTTTTGCACGAAGGATGCATTATAAAAATACATTGCATTGTATTAAAATATGCTAGAAAACCTCTTCCAGTTCCTTTTGAATTCATATATACCTGCAGCTGTTTGGCAAGCTAAGGTTTACTCTGGGTAGGTCCAAAGACCCTTAAAATTCATGAGCCTTTCTCCGAGGCAGGACTCAGGTGCGCATCCATCACAATTTCAATATTTTATGATCTCCACCAGGTTGGGTTTCTTTGCCTCTGAGTTCCTGTTTGCTCTTGAAACCACTGAATTGTCGGCCCTATACTGCTAAATGAGCTGTTCACCTGCATCAAAATTGTTGGCCATCTGGAATCCTGTTCGAAAAAGGAACCCAGGTTGGATATAGGAATAACAATCCCAACTCCCCGCCCCAGTCTCCAATGAGGCAGAAAAAGATACAGCGTCAGGGAGATGAGTGAGGAAGGTTGTTATCTGCATTGTGAAGGGCTATGATTACCACGTCCTCGGAGCTGCCTTCCCTGCTCTGATTAGCAGATGTCTTTCTGTGTGAAAGCACCAGCCACCGTCTTCGTCTCCTTGAAGACAGCTGCAATCCTCAGGGCTGGAGAAGGACCAAGATTGCTGCAGCTGCAAACTCCTCACAGAGTGGAGGCATTTACTGAGTCTACATGAGTGTAATATTTGCATTGGTTATATGTTAAGCTCACTGCAGCTGGCATGGGATTTGCATAACGCAGTTCTCACCCAGACAAGTCCTTTGCTGAATCCTTCCTCCTCTCCTGAAGCTCTTTGGAATAAATGTTCTTCTAAGGCCACCTGGAATTTGTTAGGGAAACACCCTTTCGTTAGAGAGCTGGGTTGGAGGGGTGGGGTGCTGATAATTGGAGGCTATTTAGAGAATAAGGATGGCAGTCTTGTCGCCTCTGGTATGTACTTCATTGCCTCCCACCAGGACAGAGCTCATGAGAAAAAGTGTTTTCATGCAATGCAACCAATATATGTATTTCACTTGCAGAAAATGGTTCCCTGATTTCCCTTTAATACTCAGAAAAGAAGGCAAAAGAGAACTGCCTGCGAAACTCAGTTTGAGATTTGTAGCCACAGGATATTACATCGATCTTATTCTCTTCCAGTTTGAACTTAAGGAGACCATCCTATGGTTTGATTTGAGCAATATAAAAAGCTACAAACAGGGAAAGAAAGCTAAAGCTGAAAGAATTCCAGCTCTGGTTGACAAAGACACACTCCCCAAAGAGCCTTGTTCCTCAGCATAAATCAACAAAGTGTTTACGTATGTACTTAAGTGCTTGTTGCATTAAGACCTGTCATGGTTATTTCCCTCAGCGTTACCCATTAGACATAACGAGTTAAGAAAGCACTTGTGTGAATACTGGAAATGGCCATCCATCACAGTTATAATATCATTTTGAATAAGCCCTTTCAATCCAGCTCTAGAGAACTACCGACAAGGACAGACCAAAGCACAAAACAAGAATGGAAATCAGCCCTCCTCTTTCTCCCTCTGACTGATGGCAAGTGCATCTTGTGCATCTTTCACTGTGCAACCTGATGGAACTTAACTTAAACATGAACAGATCTGGAAATCTGCATGTCCACAAAGTCCCTGGACCTGCTGCTAGGTTATGTCAGAAACAACTCTGTGTTAATCTCAAAATCTGCATCCATAAAAAGGTCTCATTCTGATAAGGGAGTTCTGAACAACTTTGTTTCCTGTTCTCCTCCACTGTTTGTTTTCCAGGTTTGAGGTTATATGACCTCAGTGCAAAAATTCTACCTTAAACACAGTCTTATGAGGCAGCCCCTGAAACAGAGCTGAAATACTTAGATTGAGCTTTGCTCGCTGCTGTAATTTCCTGCATGTCCCTCTCTCTCCTCCACTCTCATTGTCTGTGCAATGCGCTCCAGCCGAGTGCCCTCTTGGCTGGGTCTGCTGCCATAGGTTACTTGTCTGGAACAAAATTCAGTCTCCAACAGAAGAGTGATACAAAATAGAGAGGCAGGAGTGGGAGACAAAGAGTCTGAATGCTGCTATGAATTTTTCTCCTTTGGCTGTACAAAATTTAGGGTGTAATATGTCCTCTTAACTGGTCTGACAGTGGAGTAAAAGAGTGCAAAGCAGCTCCCTTCTCTCTGCAATGGGTCAGTTGTTTCCCAAAACCCTGGGAAAGGAGGTCTGCTGCCGAGCTGCTTCTCCCCTTGCCAGAGGGTTGCGTAGGGAAGGAGAAAGCAAGGGGATGGAGCGGGCAAGGAGCAGAGTCCCCACCTGCACATCCAGCACCGCAGCAAAGCCAGCGCTCAGGGAGAAGGGCTGTGCTCCAGGAACAGGGCTGGATGCAGCTCCTTCCCACCAGGACGGCAGCAAGGACAGACACAGGGGTCTGCGTTGCCCCTTGCTTGGAGCGAGCTGCGTGGTGGCCCGTGACCAAGGCAGCAGCACCACGGCCCCACACGTTCAGTGCTCTTCTGGGGAAAACGCACCTCTTTATCTTACCTTGCACACTGTCACCGTCAAAATTGAATTTTCAGTTGTCCCTTACATACTAAAGTGCTCAGAACAAAGAGAAGAAGGTTGCCCCCAGTCCTACCCCTAAGTGACACCCCTCCATCCACAGAATGCAGGGAAATCTGCAGTGTTGAGGTCACCTTCAGACTTCCTTTTCTTGTTATTTCTCTGGAAGAGATAACTTTTGTTCCAAAGAAGTAACTTACAGCAGCAGTCAGTGCAAAGGACACTTGACTAAGTGTCAAGAGTACCGCACAGAAAGGCCTGAAAAGGCATTAATAAAAAGAACCGCAGTGAGATATATTTTGTGCGGTGAAAAGCAGCAGCTGATGCAGGGACTTTTGGATAGGTTTGTAGCTTTGCCTGATAGGAGGTCTGGTTCTAGTGCCCTCCTGATGCTACTCAGCTCCAAGGAGCCAGAGAGGAGATGTGGTTGTTGCAGAGGAAACTGCAACATCTCCCCTTCCCTTTTGTTATTAAATAGTCGAGGAGGGTGAATGAATGACAAGGGTCAGAAAAAAGGAAATCCTGTCAATGTATATATAATTCTGTTTTCTCCAGGGACAGATGACTTGAAGTCCTTAGAGGAATGAGGAAGGGAGTCTCTTTCCCAATACTCTCTGCCCAGCTGTGCACCAGAGATGGAGTTTCAGTCATTTCTCCACTCTTGCGTCTATCTCATTGGGTGGCAACAGCGCTGTTCCAAATTCCCTTCATAAGTGTCCAAACAGAGGTCTCCCTGGGGTGAAGGAGATGGTGCCCGTGCTCCTGTGCTGGCTCCTGCTCCCAGGGCTCTCGGGAGAAGCCGTGTTGGAGACGTGTGCTCTCTGCTACCCAGATCGAGTGGGACATTCAGCACAGAAGGTGTCTTTGCACAGACAGTTTCCACAATTCAGGCTCCTAAGGTCATGTTGGGCTTTCAGAGTTTACCACTGCCCAGTGGATAAGATGAGTTACAGGGATATCTACAGTATTTTTCACCAAGTTGTACTGCGAGTTAATAACGAAGTGCAGGTAGTTGCTGCACCTTAGCCATGCCAGAAAGCTGGGCACAAATAATGCAGCCGTGACACCCTAGCACACATGGGGATCTGCATTTCTGGGTATGGCAGGTGGTAACAGAGGTAGGAACCCATCAGGCATTAATGCCAGAATGTCATGGACTTGTCTCTGATGCTATAGGGAGCACTGTCAGCTGAGCAGCACATGGGGTCCCTGCGCTCTGAAAGGGGAAATAAAAAGTGCGGTACAGTATTAATAATTTCTTAGCCTGCAGATATCTGCCCTTTAGTGCAATCCCCTGTGCAGCAGGGATCTGGGAAGCTCTGCTACATCCCTGTAGTACATGTGTTTTCTCTCCCCAATACCATCTGCTACGCTGATTTGTTAAAAAAAAACAAATCTTTAATCTTCTGCTGCGATGTGAACAGAACCCCGCTCAGGGCATGGCTCTGCCCTCACAAGGAACACGATGTGCAGTTAAAACCAAACGATGCCTCCAGCCTTGGGACGAGGGAGCAGTGAGACCCGAGCACCAGCTGCTGGGCTCTGGGGTGCAGTAAGTGAAGGGACAGGCTCAGGGAGCAGCTGTAGCTGGAATGTCACCCCGTGTGTGCCGTCTGCAAGAGGATATAGCCATAAGAAAAAAGGCTTCAAAGCATCCTTCGTTTAAAAGCAAATCTTTTCTCTTTTTGGTTTAAGCACTAGCAGTTCTGCAGCTAAGAAAAAGGAAATCTAATCCAGCGAGTTTTTCGTGCGTCTTTCTGCGAGAAGGGCTGCGTGTTTGTCAGGACATACCCCTGCTCTAGCATCACAGCCAGCGGCCCCTGATTCTGCCAGCTCAGGTGCAAGCATAACTGCATGCAAACCGTGCTCGTGGTTCTTATGATGCTTGAGCATTTCCTTATTTCACCATCTTCTGGAGTCCAGCAAATCAGTAAGATTCCCATTGCTTTTCCTTCATGAATATCCAGTGCTAGCAGCTTTAAAGGTCAGACTAGGAAACAAAACTTTGTCCTCAGAAAGCAGCTGAAAAAAAATGAAAAGAAAAAAGGAATTGTTTCATCTGGGAATTTAGAAGCTGATTTCAAGTCCTGGCATGCCCAGTTTCATGATTTGGGTGGGAAGAGATTAAATCACTCAGCCCAGGGCGCAGGTGCCCAATAACTCAGCACAGTCTCCTGCAGTGGCATCAGGGTTTGCTCCTGTTTTCTTCCACGGAGTTTGCTGCTGTTGGGTGACACATGTGGATTTCCTGGGGCAGGGCTGAGGCCTCCCCTTTCCCCTTCTAAGGCAGCGCTGTGGTGGCTCTGTGGATTCCCCTTTCCGCGTTACATTTCCCTTTACGTGTCATGGTTGATGCGCACTTGTTTGCTGGCGGCCCTGTCCACAGATGCAGTAATTAATCATCAAGTGATGGGGTGGCAGCGCCCTCAGAGCGCTCGGGTGACTTCAGGGTGATGCAGGACGGCTCTGCTTCTCTCTGCATGACAAAAGCAGTGAGCTGGGAAGAGGCTGCTTGCTTTGGAAGAGCTGCCAAACCCCGCTGACCTGCACTTGCAATGCCTCTTCCATCCAAAAGCAGCACCGAGTGTGAACCGTGGAGCTGGGGCTGCAACGTGCATCCTCTAGAGCAGCTCTGCATCCTTCCACCAGCCAGGGCAGCCTGCAAGCCCTGGTGTTGCACGGCTGACAAGGAGCGGGCTGGAGAAGCCGTGCACTACAGCAGAAGCCTTTGCTGGAGGAAGAACGGCTCTCCTTCTGAACCAGATTATTTGCACCTCCCTGAGGTATCAGTTGCCACTGTCAAATTTTGCTATTTCTAAGTGCTAATCTATTGCTGGAGGCAAAGGGGGTCAGGGATTTGCTTTCAGTGGCATGCATTTAAAATCAGCTCCTGAACATCTTAGTTTGAGCAAATATCTCAAGCTAAATTAAATGTTTTTCTCGGTAAGGTTTTTGGCATTTGGCTATAAACTGCTATTAAGAAACAGAGCAGTTATCACTCATTAATATGCATGTGGCTGTATTGAAATGTGCATACCATCAGCATAAAACCTTGCAAATCCTTTAACTCAGCTAATACTTGGGAAACAAGGCAATTAGATTATTAGTTCACCCACCAACAGCAACATTTTACCAGCTACTTAGAGAAGCTGGTAGCTGTGCGAGCCTAGCAATGCCAGCTGCTATTATTGCTCTCCTGTTTCTTTTTGGAAGGAAGCATTTCTCGGCCTAGTGGTCATTTCTTTCACCTGCTGCTTTGAAAATGGCTTTTGCATTTTCCACTCTTTTAAATATCTTGATATGAGATGGGTGACAAGAAAAACAATTAGGCTGATTCCATAGCGAACTATTAAATATGATAATAAGGCAGCTCTTAGTTCAGAAAGTCCCTAACCAGCAGATGAGGCATATGGTGGAAAGCATCATTCTGTGCAGGCTTTCTGCAAGTGCCTGCAATTGAGGTGGGTTTTAGAGCTCAGCAAACAGCAGTCTGTGTTTGGAGGAGGGAGAGGCTGGAAGCAGGTTTCTGGGCACCATGGACCTCATGTTGGTTCAATTCTTTGCCCCATTCTTCCTTTGTTTATTCCTCAATCAAAAATAACCATCTCCTGAAATGCGCTGGGTACCCTACTGGCGAGTGGAGTGGAGACAAATCCAAAAGCAGGTGGATCCACATGGATCGGCTGCACGACCCGCTCCCGCTTGCCGCGTTGGAAGAAGGTGTTGGAGCAGGAAGGAGCACACAGCAGCTCACTGCAGGCACCAGCATCAAAACGTGCAGATTTAAAGGTCTTCACTGAGTCAGGGAGCAAGAGGCTCCACACCAAGGATGGGTGCTAGGATTTGTGTTTTGGAAGACTTGCAAACAGTTGTAATTATTTATTTTTAACCTTTTGCCTGCTTAATCCATTTTAGCTTGTTCTTCAATCTTGCCTTGTTTTCTCATTGATTTGTTTCTTTTCTCAAATCTGATTTGATGTCCTTAACTCTTGTCCTATTTTTTTTTTAAGGTGTATTTCCTTCCTATTTTTGCCCTTACTTCACTGATGTCAATAAATTGCTCAGAACCCAGGTCCGGCCTTGATGAAGACAAAAGAGACTAACTACTGCTCATGCCCCAGGGTTTAGCAGACATTTACAAAGGCTT
This sequence comes from Tinamus guttatus, assembly GCF_059628265.1. Lineage (NCBI taxonomy): Eukaryota > Metazoa > Chordata > Aves > Tinamiformes > Tinamidae > Tinamus > Tinamus guttatus. The sequence goes on along the minus strand of NW_028289244.1, from coordinate 5,899,549 downwards.
CACGTTGTTGGCTTTCAGTCCTCATCGTGTTTAAGAGGATTTTAGGCTGTTCTCTGTGAAAACAAAGACATCAGGATGCCCATGTTCAGAATGCATCTTGAACAGCAGAGCCGTTCTCTCAGCTAATAAGGATTCCCTGCTATTTTTTAAAAAATTATGGTCTTTCCCAATCTTGCATGAAGGGCAGCTCCTTACCCTCAATGAGCAGGTCTTCCACAGGCCCTGGGAGGAGGAGAAGCAGTGCTTTCCCAATGGAGATTTGGCACAAAGAATTGGGTTGAAGCATCCCCAGCTTCTACTGAAGTCTGTGGGAGTTGCTGAAGCTCTACTGAAGAGATGTGGGAAAATAAGAAGTTCTTGAAATACCCTGAGTCTGGCTCTAAAGTGAGGATATCAGAGAATCTGAGGAAAAAATAAGTTGGAAGGGACCTCTGGAGGCCCCTTAGTCCAAATCCACTCTCAAAACTGCTGCTGAAAGTATAATTCATCAGCGATCTTCTGGTTTGCCTTGAGATTTTAAGCCAACGTCATGCACTTGAGCCATGTTCCTCATCTTCCTGGTGGGACTAGGAGAGTTTGAAAAAGACTTTTAAAGAAAGCAGCGGAGATTCTCACCCACCTGTGTGCTTCCTGGAAGGAAAACTTCTAGTAAATGAGGCACCGAACTGGCTCTACAAGGAGAAGCATCCAGCCTCAGGGAGAGCTAAATATTAACAGGGAGAAAGGCAGCAAAGGAGCTGCCTCCTCCATACAGTGAACTGAACAGGAAAAAGAGAAAATAAAAAGAGATAAAAAGAGAAATGTGTGAGAGGCTGTCATCATTTTTATTAGCTGAGAGAGAAGTGTGTCCAATTTATTAATAGCCTAATTACCTGATAAACTGACCAGTTGCCTTTGTCTCCCCTCACAAAGTAGACAAAGGTTTCTGTATCTGGATGCTTTAACAGAACAAGAAGGAAATTTAAGTTCTTTCATCCAGTTATCTCAAGAAATAATTGTGTGATATATAGGGAAGGTTAATGACATTAAATTAATGGATATTATATAAAAATTATCCTGTACAAAGAAACAGATTTCAAAAGATTTTTACTTTTCATAATACTTTCATAACAAAAGTTATTCTTCAATACTTCACCATAACATGTAGGCACACATGTACAAGTATATCTAGACAGGCAGGTAGTTGCACAGAAATACCTCTGTGAAAGCTGGATTCTTTGGTGAAACTCGCAGTGTAAATGAGCACAGCCCTGTGCAAAGCGCTGCCTGCACCGACGGGCCAAGGCAGAGAGCCGGGGCAGCAACGCCTCGACCCTGCCTTTCCTGTGTAAAGGGAAGAAAAAGCAAACATGATCCATCATCCCTGCTGCATCCGTGAAAACAAGGGCTGTTTTCACCAACATCCTTGTTCATGCCAAGGTGGGAAGCGATTTGTGCGGGCTCAGAGCAGCCAAACGGAGCCGAATGCGGCGGGCTCAGTGCGGGGGGCAGCGCTGCCGGAGGAGACGGAATCAGCGACTTGAAACCCGCGGCCTCAGTTCCACCGGGTCCCCTCTGCTCTGCCGGGATGGAGCATTAATTCTCCCTCGCCCACTCCTGCCGTAGCAGCGCGATGGTTTAGGTCTGTACTGTTGTCTCTTTACTGTTTTCTGTTTTTTTCTTCTTTGCAAAACTTTGCAGTTTGCAATATCAAGAATTTCTATGGAATTACAAAGTCTAGAAACTGAATTAAATAAAGTGAAATGAAAGAAATGTAAAAGCTGAGATTCCCACCTAACAACAGGACTTCGGGAGATGAAGCTTATAGAAAAACAAAAACAAACTCGGTAAATAGAGCAAGATTTTTCATGAAAAACCTAACAATATTGCTTACAATGGTTGCTTAATTATGAACACAGCTCACTATATTTGCCTTTCTCAGACCTGGATTATGAGAATAGTTCTGTACCCTGCCATCTGCAATCTGCGTTTCACTGACACTGTTCAAAGAATGAAAAGCAGTCACAAAGCCTTCTCCAAGTAGCAATCTAGCCTTTCAACACACTTCATTTTTAATTGCATGAGTCTAAGAGGTTACTTTTAATAATTGAGATGGAGATTGCTCCAGAAGGATTAGTGCAAGTGTTTAAAAGATAGGGATTCTTTCATAAAACAGAATTAAAATAATGCTCCTGACAAGTTGAGCGCTGCTATAATGTGCTACCACATTAACAGATGGAGAATAAAAACTGTAGCATAAAGGAAAAACTAAGCACTTTGGATAGAAAAGATCCTAATCACTTTGTATTACAAGGAGGATCAAAATCATTGCATGATTTGTTGGTATCTGAACTATAATAAATGAAAAAAATAAAAGCTTGACAATGCTTTGTAGATATCTTTCTTGCTAGTGAGGAAGGTGATTAAGCAGGCAATTGCTTTCCAGACCCACAGGACTGTCCCCACGTTGCTGCATCTTTTCCTAGATGCAGGAATCAGCAGGAAGATCTCTAGTCCAGGCAAACGGGTGCAAATTTCCTGGTCTTGCTCTGGTTTGGGTGGGAACAGTAGCAGATGTCCAGACAGGGCTTCAGAGAGCCCCTGGATTCCTGCCAGTGTCCTTAAAACAGGCTGGTGTAGCAGTTACCCGTGATACATGAACACTGCTGGTGATGCCTTGAATTTTCTAGGGATATCCAGGCAGCCTGCAAGAGTTTTCCCATTAACTCAGCCATGGATGCCTAGGTCTTCTGCTCTCAGTCCTACTCAGAGCCATCCTTGCCATCCTTCCCATCTTTCCCATCTTTCCCATCCTTCCCATCCCAGCAGCTGGGCAGGAGGTGTTGCTCCCTGTGCAACTTCCCTGGCATCTCTGTGGGCAAGGGCAAGAAACCATTCCCCTCTTGGAAGCAAACCGGGCAGTTTGTAAAGGGCTTACTGTCCACCTCCAGGTGAACCGCTTCATTAATTTGACACAGTTGGTCACCTTTTCCAAACGAGAAATTTTAAAAAAAAAGAAGTCAGACCAAAAAGAACCCGCGGAACTCCGCTTTCCAGCAGCTCTAGTGGAGGCCAGGGCATCCCAGAGGGAATGTCTCAGGAGAAGTCCTCCCCTGGAGAAGTTCATCTGCAGCCTTGAGATAGCGCTTCCCAAAGAGGGAGAAACCAGCTCCTGAGATAGGGAGATTGTGGCAGGTAACTGTGATGCTGCTCAGAAAAAGGTTTAGAAATATATTTGGATTCAGCAAGTGCTATCTCTGTACTCCAGTGAAGGCAGAGCAGCTTGGTGGGATATTTTCATTTTTGTTTGCTTGCTTTTTTAAATAAATGTGTTAGTGAAAAATAGAACTTGTAAGAAATAAGGCTGAATTCGTTTTCTTCCTCTGAAAATCTTTCATTCTGCTAAGACAAACAAACTCCAAATTATTCAATCCTCACCATCTAGGCCACCTTCCTGTACAACCACATTTATATGAATTCATACGAAAGAATCACGGGATGTTCTGCGCTGTGGTTCTCCTGCTGGCATGCTCACCCTCGGCTGCCAGCAGAGCTAGGATGGTTTGTGATTATCTTCATGCTTGGATGTGAGTCCCAAAATCTGGAGTAATAAGATGAGAAGGGTTTCTTGGCATGTAATGGGCTCAAGTGGACTTGGAATAAGAACAGCTTTGCTTAAAAACTTGGATTGCTTGGATGAGGATATGAAATATCTAACATGCCACATGTTAGCGGCAACCTCCTGAACAACCCCGTTCATTTCTTTCTGAAGATTTTCCTAAGGTTCTTTTTATTTCTTCATAGAGAATTGCTTTTCTTTTTGCTTCCCAGAATTCACTCTTCTCGTGCTTGCCTGTTAGTGCCCCTTTTCCTGCCTTTTCCCGAATGTGCCCGATGCTGCGGTGCAGGTTGCACAAAGCCTGGACACTTCCCCACGTGCCAGGCTTGCAATCCCACCGGAGCTGGGAGATATTTCCCAAAGGAAGCTCGTGCTTGTCCTGCAGGTCACTGCTTGGGACTGCATCTCAAGGGAATGTTTCACCTGGGGGTTCTCCCACTAAATCTGTCACTCCAGATTCCCACCTCAATTGAAGAGGACAGCAGAGCACAGCAAAAGGATGGCTAGAGAGGGACTGCAAATCATGGCTCTGTCAGCCTCAGAGTTGGCAGCTCTTCCAGATGACCCCACATCTCTCTGGCCTCAATCCTGTGCTGGGCTCTGCAGGAATCCCAGCTTCTCTCATCCAGAATACGCCTACAGCAATGGTTGACTGCCTCCTCCGACACAGCTAGTCCACCGTCAGCCTCCAAGAAAGGAAAAACAAAATCCCTTCATTCCTCCAAAGAGCGGCATGAGCAGGGAGAACCTGCACCTAACACAGGAGCTATTTCCAAAGGCTCTGCCTTAGGAGCCACCTCTTTGTCCCTCATACCTACCCCTTGGTAAAATAAAGCGCTAATCTAATTCTCAAATGTGTGTCTGGAACAACTAAACACATCACCTTATAATAGTAAACGTAAATTTTTGCTAAGTTTGGATCAAAATCCTAACTTTTTTTTTGGTCTGATGTAAAGCATATAATTTTCAAGTTTTCTGATTGGTTTCTGTAGAGAGTAAAACTGATTATCACTTCTTCCTTGAGAAGTATCTAAAAGAGATTCATGAATGTATAAAGGCAGGTAGACCATTCTTCTTTCAATTTGTCTTAAAAATGCTTTTAGCCCGTAAAAGCTACACAAGCTCCTCAGACAAAATAACCAAACCTCATGAAAATGTATTTCCTGCTCTGACGGTGGCATAAATTCATCTTCAGTAAGTTTGCTCCTAAAATGCAAGTGTCATTAAAAAAGCCTGAACCTACACACTTTATCAATGTTTAAACTAAAGCAAAAAAAGGCAAGAAAGTGCGAGAAAGATAGAGAAAGACTTAAGAAAACCAGATCTCATGGTTCTTTAGCATTTTATTTCCTTTTCTCACATATTTGCTAAGACAGGGGGTTCTCAGCAATACTTGAGAAAATGTGACCTTTTAATTTTCCATGGGGACTTTTTGAATCAGTCAGCCAGGGAAACATGACAGAAGCAGTCCAAGCTTTTTTATAGTCAGGCCCTCCTGTGGATTGGTCTCCCAACTGCTATGCCATAGCTTTGCAAGTGTTCTTTCCTAGGCAATTGCATCTGAACTTTCAGGGTTTTGGCAAAGAGAAGATGACTCAGTCTCCAGCATTTTACAGGATAGCAGCAGTTCTGTTCTTAATCAGTCTTCAGGAAGGAGAGCCAGGGAAATTTTAAATCCTGTGTTTTCATTACACTGTTAGGCTTTATTCATGAGATTTTCATTGACCTTTTTAGCGAGCTATGGCTACCATGCCAGAATTTCCAACAAACTAATGAAATTTTAGTAAAACTTTCACAACTCTTTCTCCAAAATAGTCGTCTTTGGCTTGAAGAGTGTCGGGAATCAACAAGCAGTACTTTTTTTCCTTGTGAATAGTGACCTCTGCTCAAAAAGAGCAGCAGTGAGATAGCGCTTGCACTTCTGGTTTCTACAGTCTTCCTTCTCTTAGAGTGCTGTGCACAGACACATTCCCCCCTATAGCTCTGTCACAGCCTGGGAAATCTTTTCCCCCCTGGAACTGCCTGTGTGCCCTTGGGGGCTGTGCAGGCTTTTTGGGTTTTTCCAGTCTCCAGAGATCAGAACCTGCACACGGGGACTCACTCAAGACAGCCCAATCCCTATTGCCCACATACTCTGCTATATAAATGGTGCATTAATCAGATTTGAGACCTCCCTGCGGTGTGCTGAAAAGATGAGCTGCTTCTGACAATTAGCAATAGTCCATAACTAAGTACCTCATTCTAGTACCCTGCTCGGGCTGACCTTGCCAGCATTTTCTCTTTTTTTTCCTTGCTAGAAGGGCAATTAAAAGGATCAGGGTGGCGGCAAGAATCATTGAAAGTGACAACAGATCTCTTGGTGATCAAGAAATGCTCTGTTAATGCTGATTTGTGTCCTGCTAGTTCTATGGGTACAGTACCAAAGTCACAGGGCAGACTGACAGCAACTCACTGGGAGTTTGCTGGAAATATTCCAAACATAAAAGAATTAGCATGAAAGGGTATATGCCAACTAAATTCAAAATGCTACCTATTATAAGCTGTATAAAATGTTCATGCTTTCAACAGAAAAAGCAAAAGTTTCTGTAACTGAGATACCAGTAATATTAATGGTGTCCAAGAAAGTTATACTTGCAAAACACAGCCTTTATGCATCTAATGAGTTCTGTTATCTAAAGAAAACTGTGAAATGCAGTCATGGCACCTGCTTTACGTGCACACACATATTGGCAGTGCCTGTAAGACAGCACTCCTATTTCAGCAGGGAACGCTTACTTTATCCCTGTCTGCCTCAGAAATTCTGCCTTGCGATTTCATTTGGTGCTCCCAAGCTCCTCTACAGTGGAGCAGAGAATAATCCTTCCTTATTCACCTTCTCCTGCCAGCCAGTATTTTATATAGCTCTATCACATCTACTTCCAGTCACCTCTCTCCAGAGTTGAAGACTTCTAGTCTATTTAATCTCTCCTAGTACAGAAACCATCCCTCGTCTTTGATTGTCTTTGTTGCCCTTCTTTGTATCTTTACCAGTTTTTCTATTTCCTTTTGAGACACGGTGACCTGCAATGTGTGCAGTGTCCAAGATGAGGGCAAATCATAGGTTTGCTGAGTGGCACGGCACTGCTTGCCCTGTTGCTCTTGGTTCCTATAATGCCTTACCTCCTATTTACCTTTTCAAATTGCCACGGGGCAACAAACAGATGTTTTTGTCAAGCAGTCTGCAGCACCTCTACAATCTCTTTGCAGAATGATAATTAAGCTAATTTAGAGCTTATCATTGTATATGCATATTTAGAGTTGTTTCCCCACGTGCATTATTTTGCATTTCTCAACACTGAATTTAATCTGCCAGTTTATTGCTCCCTCAGAACCCTAAAATCAGTTTTGTTTTTTACTACTCTGAATAATTTTATATCATCAGCAAAACTCAAGATCATCTGTAGGGCTAATCTTATTTAATATTTTCATTAATATCTTCAAACAAGAAAAGTTTCAACATGCAAATTTAATTTTCTAAAAGCATAAAATTAAGAAACAACTTCATTGCAGAAGAGGCTTAGCATATTACAGATTAAGAACAAGATGACTTTGGACACTAGAATAATGGAAACAAAAATAACTGTAACAGTGTAAACTGCAAAGTCATTCTATTCTTTGCAGTGTATTAACATCTTAAATGTGTTAGGCACATTTAAGAGTATATAGGAAGAGTTCCTGATGAATTGTGAAAATTCTTCAAAGGGAAAGAAATCTGATTTATTAATCAAATTGCAAGTGGACTTCAGTCACTCATGTTATGCATCTATTAAAAAAGGCAAAATCTTTGGAGATCATGTATCTCCACCAGAAATAAACAATATTAATATCACTGTGTGAGGTACTAGCTTGCCAGCGGTGCCTCTGCTCACCTCCAATCAAGGAGAATTCATTCAAATTGTGTCTGTACATGTCAGATAACCTATGGACTAGCAAGTTTGTCCCCAAGCAGCATTTCAAAGAGGAAGCCTGATTTCTGTTTACAAATGCACTGAGGAAAAGAACTCAGGAAGCTAATAGTGCCACTGGCACAGGAGCAAAGGAGTGCAAATTGCTCACGAATAGATTTAACCTGGAAATTAGCTGCAACCTTTTATCTATCAAATGGGTGAGAAGCAATTTTAAAATGGAGTTTGATCTTTTTATGAAGGAATAAGATTACACGATTATCTCCTACAGCAGCAGGCTGGCTTTGCTGACTTAGAAGCCATCTTCCTGGAGCGAGTGGATTTCACTGCTTTGGCCCCATGCCAGCAACGTTTCATCCTCATTTCTCCTGGAGAACCCTTTGGAATGTGCTGCCTTCTTGCTGCTGTGAACGCTTCGCTCCAGAAAGCGCCAAGGAACGGGCACATTCGGAGTCACCATGCCAGGAGCTGGCAACTAATCAAGCTGAGATGATTTTCAAGAAGTTATTTCTGACATTTCTACACATGGATGAAAAATACTGAAATGGCAGCACTGGATGCTGCAATACTCTTCCCATAGGACAGCTGGGCAATAAAGATGAATGGTTATCCTTATTAGCTATGAAATAGTCTCAAATGGTTTAGTGTGAGATTATTTCAAATCTGCATGCATTTTGTAGGTCTTTTTTGGGGTGTTCCTACCCACAGTGACGTTCAGTTCTTGACAGTCACAGCACTAGAGGTTTTGTGGACACGCAACAGTCAGGAGGAAACAAGTCAAATATGTTGTTTTTAAAACATATATTGCTCTAACTCTTCAGCCTACACTTGGTGTCCTTTATTGATTTTGAGGAGCAGACCCAATATTATGAAGAACAAAATCACTGTTGTTTGATACCGCAGCATGTTTTTAAGAGAGAACTCCTTGACTTACGCTATCAGACTGTCTTTCATGTGGTACTTGGCAAAACTGGAGAAACTATAAAGTGAATACTAGTGTAATGACTAACACCATGGAGAGCACAAAACAGAAAACTCAACCAAGTAGGGGAAGGCATGCCTAGAAGAGTGGTGGCAATGCAATGAGCATGAATATATTCAAAGTGCCCTGTGCATCCTTCCTCTCCCATCTTCTGTTGGAGTAGAGGGTTCAGAGCGATCCCCTACCAAAGGGTACTTGAAATCATGTTTTTCCTGGAAAAGTACTTGGAGCTTCTTTTGCTAGATGTGACCTTGAGAATGAGTCTAGTTGCAGTAAGTTAGACTGAACTCCTGTTACCATGGGGTGATAGGAGTTTGAGGTTTCTTTCCATTCTCCTTTTGTTTCAATTTCACAACATTGTGAGTATAGCACCTGCACTGGAGCCCACCAGCCCCAGGGTTTACTGAGATAACATCAATCTCTTGCATTAGCTAGGCATGTAAGCCCCTCACGTGCTCCGTCCACATGCTTTGCTGAGAGCACAATAGTAATAAATTTGTGTTGTTCCAATGGCTGATTTAATGTATAACCTACAGCAAACATTAGATTAGGGCCTTTTTTTCCTCTCTTTGTGTTACTGTAAGCCCTATTGAAAAAGTTGCTGTTTAACTTCATGTTCCATATATTTTCTTAATAGTTCTTAGAAGATTACTAACTGAATAATAAATGTTTCAATTAAAAATGCAAATTATCATCAAGGTCAATAAATCTACCTCAAACTTTGGTAATGTCTGCTGCTGATATATAATATCTGAAGCAAATAGTATACACAATTGTGATAATACTATTTATTAATTCTCTATCAACTATATGCAAATAATTCTTTGCTAATATAACATATGGTAAGATTTGTTCAGTTAGGAGTGCCTGGTATTGGTAACATCACTTTGCACTACTGAATTCTGAAAGTAAATCAGAAAGAAAATGGCTATGGAGTTTCTTAGACAAGAAGGAAATAGGCATTTATATTAATCTGACAATTTTTATGGAGTTAAGGTGGGATATAGAACTTGTTCCATTATCAATGGAGAGGATAAGCACCAGCAGAGAGCAATTTATCACATCTATCCTAGCAGAGGATTAATTTTCCTCTGTACTGAATATAAATTGCCCTGAAAAAAATTTTTTGACAGAACTGGATATGAGCACCATATCTGGCCAGAAAATTGGCTGAGTGATGGTAAACAATGGGTAACGATAGATTTTTGAAGCATCAAGTTGTCAGATGCAGCTAAAAAAGATAGCAGAGGAATCTGTCTTCAGATTGTTCTTATTTAACATCACCTTTAGTGATCAGGAAGAAGGCATGAGCAGCATATTAGTTAAATAGGCAGATGGTGCTGCCTTGGAAGCCAATCAAACTTTAGAGATGACAAATACTGCTAAAGATCTGTAGAAGTCAGAAAAAGGGATGAAGGACAAAAATAGGCACAGTTTGCATTAATGGAATTGAAAATACTGAGGGGAAAAAATGTCCCAAGCACTGACAACAGAATGGGTACACTGATGAAGGAGAGCAAGGGGGCTTCAAAACAGTACAGTTCTTAGGAGCTAAAGTTGAAGTATCTATGGTTATGAAAAACACAAAATCTCTTATGCACATTTTTCCTACAAAATGTCAATGCCACCATTGGCTCTTTAAGCATATTTTGCAGCTCTCAGTCTTAGATGAATACCAAGTCTCTCATATTTGCTGCTGAATGGTCAGTGAGAGCCAGTCCAGCATCCTGCTGGCATCACTAATTTTGGGGTGAATTGGGAGGCTTCCAGCTTTACCCTCCTAGTAAAAATAATGCATTACTTTAGACTCAGATGTCTATGAATGCCTTTAAGGTCTGCACTGGTCCCTATGCTGTAGTGAGCACACCGCTTGCCAGAGGTATGGAAGGACAACCAAAAGGCCCAGTTAGTAGCTTTTCTTAAGGAGACTTAAGATACCAATAGCTGAGGACAAAGACCACCTAATTGCTCCATCAATCACTTGTGGCTAGAGCCATAGGGGCAGCCACTGGGCACCCTGACAATCTCTCTTCCTACCACCGTTCCAAGCAAATCCATCCATTCAGAAGCATGATCTGGAAATGTAACAAGGGAAGGGTGGAGAAGATCCCATTTGTGTTCCCCTTCCCCAGGAGGCCATGAAGCAGCAAAGACCAGGAGCCTTACTGTGACCAGCTGAGCAGGAAGGACCTGTACAATCCCCAGATTTAAGATGCAAGAACCCAGCTCATAAATCACACACTTGCTCAGCCAAGAGTGGCTTGAGTGGATCTGACACAAAACTACATTAACAGTTAAGTATTTACATAGTACTGCAACTGTAATCTGCAAACAGTGACTGTTTTGCTGATTAAAAGGGATGGCAGTAATGAAGAGACATTTTATCTTAGCCTCATCATCTTTGCAGTTAGTAGGTAAGAAGCTTAGCAAATAAAATAATTGCAAGGACTATGCAAGGAATGAGTAATAGATGGATGTTAACAGTGGCACATTATGAATGGAAAAGTACCAAAGATTTCAGAAATGCTGGAAAGCATCCTATGGGTTTCCTTAAATATGTATATTGCCAGGATCCAAAATTTTTGGACTTGAGAATGAATGCAGTGATTGCTATATGAGGCAACACTAGAAATCACACTCCAGTTTCCAATCAAAAAATAAAAGGCCCTAATATTTCCTGTTAATGGCATCTATCCAAGACAACAAGACAAGGTTTGTTCGTGTGAAACCTCCCAATGGAGCACCAATTCCATTTAGTTATGGAAAAGCTAAATAAAACACATATCAAATATAAATAAATACAAATCAAGTTCTTAATCAGAGAGTTGATACAGCAGTTTGCATCCCCTGCAATCAGCTCTAATTGCCTCACCTGTAGCTGAAATGTCATCTCTCTAGAGGAGGACTGTTGTCTTTTCAAAAAATGATAATGCATTTAATTGAACAGGGTTGAGGGAAGTGTGATGGATTTTTTAAAACTCTCTCAGATGGCATATTAGAGAACATTCAGAAAGATAAGTGAACCCCTTATAGCTGTCCTTGAATATGAAAAAATGACATGGCAGGTGAGAAGTGAATCGAGTGCCAAATACAAGCACTGTCATTAGCATGGCAAAAGCAATGTTCTGCTCCATCAAGACATGCCTGAACTACCGCCTTTCACCCCAGCCCTGACAGATTAACTCGATGGCTGTACAAGACCTGTGGTTTTACCAGCTGTGAAAAAGGAGCCCTTCGGGATACACATTCAGTTACAGTCTTGGTGGCAAGAATGTCATCTATCTTGGGGTGTCTCCTAGAGGAGGATGGGCTGCTGTTTATCTCGCTTGATGGCAACTCAGAGCAAGCAATAGTCTCCTCAGTCTTTCTTCTATCATCTATTGCAAAGTTAATCTTATTAAACATCTTTTAGGACTGAGCTTGACATATGTAAACATAATCAATTCTTCAGTGTTTTCTCCTGCCTTGCAGGTTTCTGCTCTCAGAGGGCAGAGAGGTCACTTGAATTGTCATGACATCACCCAGGATGATGAGGGACTTCCATCTTTCAGACTGTTATAAGTGAAATGTATTTACTGACTTGAGTTACTGGTGTATGCAGTCAGGATATCACGTGTAGGTCTGCAAATGGGAACCCTAGAATACTTTCCATTATCTGAGATATACTTTTATGTTCTGAGTCAAATCCCACTGCCTGGATAGGTATTTATTTTAGTTTCAATGCTGTCATCAGTGTCCTATATGACTCATGTCATGCTGATCAGGATGGACGAGTTCAGAGGGAACTCTTTGGTGCAGAGACCTTCCCCAGTGACTCTGCCAAGAAAACAATGAAGCAGAAACAATGAAGAAACTCCAGTATAAAGACAGAATCAAAATCCTCCCCAAATTGCACTGCCCAGAGGAAATACCTGGTCTCCCTGTAGAGCAACATCAGTCATTTTATTTGGCAGACTAACTAGACTGCATACCAGGACACTGCTTGTAACACGTCCTCAGTGCACATAAAGCCAATAATTACTCTGATATCAGATTCACTAAGCTGGAAAGGTGAAAGTGGGAAAACGCACATTTTTGAGAAAACAGGGCTGAGTTAGCATGCTCACCGAATATAAGGTAGCATTTTTGATGCCAAATTCCATTTCCTAAATACTAAACAATATGGTCTTCAAGCATGTAAAATCAAGTTCAACAAATTGCAAGACTCTACTTGGTAAGCTGTTTTCTTGTAGCTCAAGATTTAGTAGCAAAACTAAGATTTAACTTAATTTTTCCCTAAGGCTTCTTTCAAAAAGAATGTGCAAGTTTCATGCTGGCAAGTTACATGCAAACACACATACATTCACATAACATTCCTAATTCCATACAGAAGTGTGCTTGTATCTTAAGAAGGACATAGATGTGATTTCACATGCATGTCCAGACATCACCACAGATGCAACTTACAGGACTTCTCTTCAGAGAAACTATCTTAAACTGTCATTTGTATGGAGCAAAATCCTGGAGAATAAAAAGGTAAAATCAGCTAGAATAAACCCTTCCCCACTTAAGCTGCTTTTATTGTGAGTCTGTGTATAGCATATATAGATAAAATACAGAGACTAAGGAATGATGAATCTTAGGTGAGCCCAGCTACCTGCAAGATATAGGCAGCAAAAAAGTCAAATATTGAGGTGTTCTTAAAGAAAGCCTAAAAGCAGTCTGTCTAAAGGCAGAGTGACAGAAATAAACAACTTGGATATGCACTCTATTTTGTAATGAGAGATTCAATAGTGCTATTAAATTTTGTTACAAAAGATCCGGAAAAAAAACAATTCCAAGGAGAAAAACCTAATATAATTTGACCCCTCCTTTTGCACCCAGGAGGGGCAGCAACAACCACCGCTTGGGCAGGCAGGATTGACCCAGGAGGATCCGCAGCCCTTGCCTGGCTCCCTGCCCATGCAGCAGCACCCGTGGCTGCGCGAGGATCCTCACATTGAGCCGTTTTCTGTCTTTGTGCCCCCTGCAACCTTCCATTTCAAGCCAGCTTTGCTCACAATTCTCTCTCAGACCATGCTCACTCAGCAAAAGCAGTGCTTCTTTATTCAAAGCCAGATTATAGGGGCTTGGTAACTTAAGAAAAGGAATCCAGAAGGTCTCTTTATTATGGACACGTGTCTTGGAGGTTCTCTGATGTCTGAGAAGATGTAAATGCCATATTAAACCATTTCTTACATCATTGTTTCTTGTAGATTGTTTGATGTCTGGTAGGAGTTGAAACGGCAGCTTCTGTTAATAGCATCTCTTTTCTGTCTCTGACAACCTACTTTCAAAAGACTTGTAAGAACTTGATATATTTAAGAACTTTCCCAGCTGTCAAACTTGGTTTTAAGTTGGACAGCAAGTTCAAAAGTCTTTAAGGCAGGACTGGCAAAGAGAAGAGCAGATATACATACATACACACACCACTACACGGAGCCTCTACTGAAACACAGGTACTTTGGCACATTGCAGATGGCTACATTTACCAGTCTGAATGAGGAATAAGAACAGGCACAGCTGAATACTACATAAAGATCCAATTTTCATACATTTATAAAGATCAAAGGAGGGGAAAATGAGTAAAGTGACATAATTGTCACCAAAGAATTAAATGATCATAGAATTGTCTGGGAAAGTAACAAGAAAATGTACCCTGATAAGACAATAATCTGAATCTAAATCATTCCCACTCCATCAGATATCAGTTAAAGTTTGCAAAAGACTCTGCCTTCTCTGTTGAAGTTTTTAGCAGAATGTCTACCTTTGATTTTGGTAGTAGTCTTATGATGACAGATTGACTGATAGCCAAATCACAGAGCAAATAAGAAATCTGTTGGGTTTTTTTCCCCCCCCCCCTTATTTTCTCCAAATTTAAGATTACTAACAGGTATCAGATTTTCCACCAGCTTAGTGCTCCATTATGAGCACACATTTTTTTTTCATTGCATTAATGTGCTTCCATCCAAAGAAGACAACACCAGTATGAAGATATTACTATAATAGGCCCCTACTTTGTACTCAGCCATTGCAGCTGATTTTACAAGGTGGGAACGGCTGTCCTCTGGCAGCCAGGACATGGTCCAAACCTTCACTTGCCTACACAGGAAAGGCAATAGCTGATAATTGCTAATTGCAGCTCAGTAGACCTAATGGATAGTCAATCATTCTGCTGCAAGATGGAAAAGTGCATTGTGCATTAATAAAGTAACTTAATTTTGTCATTCTGCATTTGCCACATTGCTTGCTTTGATCTTGGCTAAATTGGATCATTACCTCATTAAACTGAAACCAACTAATTTTCCCAATTGTCTTTTATGAACAGAAAGAAACCAGCCTGCTGCCATGGAGAACTAGGAACATCATGAATAAAAAATGAAAACGCAGCTAATGCCCTTGTTTGAGAATCAGTCCTGTGATGATGGAAGGACATGCCAAAGACAGCTGATATAACCACCAACCTGCAAATGCCTCCTCAGGAAGCAAGGTAGGGAAAGGCAGGAATAGGCTTTTCCCTTCAGACTGTCTCCTCTCCTGGAAGGAGTGTTAGCATTTCCATAGGAGGAGGGAGATGCAAGCCCAGGACTGTGCCCTTACTTCATTTGGTGACATGTGCTAAGAGCCTTGCAGAATATCTTGCTTTGGCCACACTCCTTCATGGCAGGGGCCTGAAGGAAGGACAGTCCCTTGCCAAAGACCCCAGAGCAGGGTGTCCTTGCAGGGCTCTGCCTTCCACCACCTGGGTTTGAAACCCAAAGTGCTGGAGGAGAAACTCTAATTCCAGGGAAATTTGTGGGTCTAGTGGGAGCCCAAGTCAAAAGGGTTCCTGGCTGCCATTCCAAGAGCAGGAACCAAACAGTGCGAGTCGGTCAGGCAGGGCCATCTTCTCCAATTTAAGCAGTGCAAAGAAAATCAATTCCCCTGCTCTGCTCACAAGGCCTGTGCTCTCACCTCCTAAGCTCTTGGCCAAGCCTTCACTCCAGGGGCAGACAGGACTTGTTTTACTGTATTTACTCACACCCATGTGGAAACAACTATTTAGCAACACCATGCCTCATTGCCTGGGTATGTCCCTCCTTTGGAATAGCAAGGCTCTGTTGGAAAAAGCCAGGCTCGTGTGATTTATTGCAGATGACTGCTGCTCCTTGGACAGCGGCTTGCTGAGTAGTTTTCCCTGGAGTTGGAGGCGTCTCTGAATTGCTGTCTCCAGCGCTGTGCCAGCTGGGAAGCGTTAGATGCTCCACCGAGTGTGACAGCAGGTCTCTGCAGAGATGCAGCGGGCTGAGCAGCTCTGCTGCCGACCCCAGCACTGCGTTCAGCCGCTCTGCAAACAGGGGGAGAGAGCAGCCCGTCTCCTCTGCCCGCTGCCCGGAGCAAAAGAACTCACAAAATTCATCCCAGCAAACTCTTTGCCAACACAGCTACTGCTGCGTCCCCAAAAAGCACAGGGAGGATATTCGGCATGCAGGAGCATCCCATGCAGCACCCTGGGAACTCTGCAAGTGATCCCAAGGAACAGGGCCTGGCTCCCTGCAACGGTGTGGGTCAATCTCACAGGCCTGCTTTCAAAGTTAGTTTAGCTCAAGGTGTCAGAACTGCTCTAGCAGCCCCAGGAGGACTCAGCTGCCTGTGTAACACTGCTGGAGCTTTGCTGGGCCAGGAGGCACCACTTTCCTTTTCCAGTGCACCCCAGCTGTATCCATCTCAGTATCCATCCACATCTTGCATCCCCTGTCCCTGGCTCAGGGTGCAGAAACATGGCCAGCACGAGGTTGGGGCACTGCACCCAGCAGCCCTGCACCAGTGCACAGCTGCAGCAGATGTGCTGCCTAAGGAATACACATAAAAAAATGCTCGGGAGGGTAAACCTGGACAACTGAGCCTTCAGAAAGCAACCGTCCTGGCCCTAGCTCAAAACACAGATGCCAAGGCAGGAGATCTAGGAGATCTACAATCTCAGTGTATAGTTCCAGGGTCAACGCTGGAAAGACACGGAAGCTACGTTATGCAAGAGTCATTTTAGAATGATAAGGACTGATAAGAATGATGAGCAAAGATAATGACTTCTCTGTGATAAGATATACTCACGCAACTTGCAGCAAATTCAAAGAAAGGGGTACAGCTTACTTGGAGCATAGAGCTCATTGCTTCGTTTTGCACACAGATTCCTCCCTGCTTCTGCTGGGCAGAGTTTCACTGTCTCTTGGTTCACTGCATCCAGAACATCCTTCCAACAGGCCTCTAGGTGAGTCCTGTACAGGTGTTTCAGATCCAATAAGGGTGACTTAAGCAACTACCTCCATTGCATTGTAATAAACAGCTGAATCAATTAAATGCCATAGCAAAGCCATTTATAAAGCGCATACCATAAAGCGGCAGAGAAGCATCCTATTACCAAACATGCTCTGCAAATACCTTCTTTCCAAAGCTTCCTCCAGACATGAAAGGATGGTCAGGTGAAAGAAATGCCCATCCCTGCTCAGAGCAAAGGCTTTGGAAGCTGGCTCTGCTGGAAAGCAATCAGAGGGACAGCACAGGGCCTGCAAACCTATGAAAGATAAAGGAGCTTCCTCCTGGGAGGCTTCTGAAGCTTTGTGAAGTTGTCTCTGACCCTCATCACAGTGTGCAAGTGGCCTAGATGTCCCAGAACAGACTTCAGGACATGGGGAGGAGCACAGATTGCTGGTTGAATTGGGGCTCTGGTATTTGGCTCTGAGGTCACATCTGCAAGGACCTGAAAAGAGGTTGGTTCCCTATTTTGTTCTTACCCTTTTATTTCTGCTGTGCCACTGAAACCCCATGAAGAGTTCAGAGGAAAAAGCAGCACAGCCAAGGGTTGCCTGAAACAATACGGGGCTCCAAGGACACTTTGGAGACAAGACCCTAAATTACTCATTCAAAAAAGTCAATTTGCCTTCATCTTCAAAGAACTCAAACTCCTATGCCCTAATCTTCCAAGGACAACTGCAACTATCACAATTTCTGTTTCCTATTTATATATAAAAAGAGTTTCTAGGGGATGTAAGAGCAAGAACATAGAACCCATGATTTATCCCACCTCTCCTTACCAGGAGTACATGCCCCATGCTGGTAGCACACACAGTGATGACTACAGCCCCCTCACATTCATTAATCTCTGCCTTTTCCTTGTGTCTGAGCTCAGGCAGGGTGTTCTTCCACGCTTTAGAAGCTCGACATTGAATAATAATTCACTTGGCCCATCTCCATGGCTCCAAGGAAGCATTCCTGCTCCAGGGGACCTGGGAGCCGACCGGCGGTGCAGAAATGCGGCTAAGAGACCGAGATACTGAGTCCTGTTTTTATTAGCGATAGGGTGGGTGAGCCTGTGGGTGGATAAGAGATGGGGTGTAAACGAGGAAGAGAGCTGAAAACAAACTGGTTCTGACCACAGCATGGAGCTTCCTGATCGGAAAGGTCAAAGGCTGAAAATTGTTTTGCAGCAGGTTAAAAGCATCGGGATTATTTTCCTCTACCACTAGTTCCTTCTGTTTATTAAAATTGTTTTTCATCTGCCCAGTGCCTTACCCACAACCAACACACAGTATTGAACTACAGTAATATTAGCCCAACAGGAAAAACAGAGGCAAAAAGACTTACAATTTAAGGAAAATAAGCTGTTTTTTTTAAAAAAGCGTTTTTTTTTTTAATTTTATAAAAATGTTATTTTGAGGAGATGGAATGATCAAAATAGCAAGCAAAAAAGCCTGATTTTGGTATTTCCTCCTTTCAGCCATTCTTACTTAATCAAGTGGAAAAAAGGAAGGGATGGAGACAGCAGGTGGAAAACCGGGAGACTCTCACACCTCCAGATGTCAAAAAAAGCACTAATAAAGGTGTTAGGCAAATGAAAGCACACTGCTTTTTAAAAACCTGCTAAACCACTACAGAAAAACCAGAGAAAGCTGGGGTTTGTTTTGTTTTCACATGCAGGGAGAATTTTGCTTTTTTTAAGGTTCTGGTGTGGCAGAATATTAAATCTGCAAGCAAAGGGTAGAAACGAAACCCATCTGGTTGTTAAATCCTCCTTCCTGAGGTGTGGGCAGTCCCTTGGTGACTCCAGAGGGAAACAACCTGCTCCCTCAATGTACGGGTGCCAATCCCAGCCTTCCTCCAATAGCCAACACCAGTGGGAAAGCTCAGTCCCACCTTGGGCAGGTTCAGAAGCAATTAAAGACCTCATTCTTCATGCTGCCAACTGATTTCCTATTGCAATCACTCCTCAAGGAAATCTATTGCTGCTTCATAGATTACATTTCTCATTTTTAAACTCTGACTAGTATGTTGAAGATTCTTATATGGTATAAACTTTTACAGAGTATACTGGGCATATGTGGCCTGTTACCTACACGTTCAAATGACTTCAGGTGTGCATGTCATTCCAGGAAGTGTCAGGGACCTTCTCACTGGTGGATGAAACGATAAATCCTCATAGCTCAATTTCCCTAATCTGTCATGCACGTGGAAATGGGAGGTGGCAGGGCCTGATATTTTTGCTATTGTGAGAGGTATTTTTTTTGACTATTTCAAGTGTTTTTTCTTATCTCTGAGAAAAAACAGTTGAACTCAATGATGATTTGACTCAGACCCAAACATCGGCCGCATCTGAAATCTTTTCCTCATATGTCTTTTCCCTGATAGAGAGGCATCATATTTAAATCTTTTCAATTAAAATTATCATTGTGAATCCCCGAATTTGCAACTGTTACCTTAGCTAACTTTGTTGCTGCCTCCACCATCCTAAATTTGTGGGTTGCAAACGATAGCAAATATTATTCAGAAGAGCTCTGTTACAGCAGCTGCAGCTCAGGGTATTAGGCATCTTGCTGTTTAAGAACTGAAGAGCAGACATATGACTCCCCCTTGTGAGTTATGGTCTGGAAAAGAGATTGCTTCATAGCCAGGCATTTGGTTACCTCAGGACTTTGCCTTCAGGAGAAGCACCAAAGGATGCTCTCAGGGTTTTATTTGCATTTTATGATCTAATCAAAACCCTATCCATTATCAGATGAAAGGCCTATTTAGTAAGGTACTAAATGATTTTGAAGTAAAAAAGAACAGAATGAATCATCTCAGGAGCTTGCAATGTAAGGAGCAGAGAAATGTCATTTCTACACTAGGACCAAGTAACTGCGGGCAGCCCAAGACATCCCCTCCTTCCCGGCTGGCTCTGCCGTCCAGCACAGGGACACAGGGCACTGCTGGGCAGCCCCTCTGCCACGGGCTTTCAGGTGGCACCACGTGCCTGTCATTTTGTTACAGGCAGGATCAATATCACGTTGCCTCCAGTGCTTTAAGTGCCTTGATTCCATCTCGGTTCAAAAGAGTACACGCTTCAGCATTCCTGTAAGGCACCACATTCCAGGGTCATCTCATTGTGATCTTAAGTCCTCAAAAGTGTTAAATTGTTCTGTTTTTTGTAGTCCAATGAATTCTGAACTCTTTTGCACATCAGGAAAGCTTCACTAGGAGACAGATGGAGGGTCCCTTTGCCTGCTTGCCTGTGGTGCCAAAGAGCCTGTAAAGAGTGTAAGGTGCTTTCAGGGGTGCTGGAAAGCTTGAGGCCAAAGGAAACTGGCACTCTAACCATATTTTCCAGCTCTTGAATGATCACAGTGAGCCCGGGGTTGCTGTTTTAGCACAACAGCCATCTCTCCTATGATACAAAGAGCTGGGCATAACCTGGGCACTCCAGAAAAACATCAGGATTCCGTGTGTTGTCCACCTTCATACAATGCTCTGCTCAGCCCAGCAGCTCTGGAAGATCCCTCATCTCCCCAGACCCTATATCAAGAAAATGGGCTCACACTGAGGCTTTTAGCCAAGGCACTGCAACCCTTCTGGTCTGGGGCCAGCTGCAGGAAGCTGACGAAGGCCCCACACGGATCAGACATGGGCTAAGCTCTTCAGAGCCTTCAGGAGTGTTGTGTCAGGTGCAGCCCAATGGTGAATTGAACAAGCGGGATTTGGATGAACATAATGAGACGCTTGACAGGTAATTTTTGTTCTGTGTTGTGCTATTTCTGCAGTGGCAACTGTCATTGTGAAAACTACCAAGTTTGTTACCATGACATTTGTAATAATTACATCCCACTCCCTGCAGTGAAATGGGGCAGAAATATCGATTGAAATTCTCAGCTTTCATGGGGCTTGGGCCACTGACAACTCATTTTTAATTTTCAGAGCCTGGGGAGAGAAAAATACATAAATATCTCTAGGCTCCTTTGTCTCAGCCTCAACTGAGATCCAGCAAAAGAAGACCCAGCACAGGAGGATTAGGCCTTATTTTACTAAGTAGAGAATAACTCATTTGTTAACAGCTGCAACATTATAGCTCACCAGCAGGCAAATGTATAGCCCCATGCTTTGCCAGCCCCCTATGGAACAAGCTTCCATAATGAGAAAGGTAGAAGTATAGAGGTGCCATGCCAAGCTTCTGCATTCATTAACCATCGTCATCATAATCCAAGATTTCCTCCTTATAACTGCACAATTTCTGCTTCTCTCCCTCCCCACAGTCATATTAGCATCTGCTACAACATAATTACTCTGCCGACATTCCTTTGCAATTGGTAGGTGATTCTAAGGGAATTAGAAATACAGCACAAATATGCTCTTAATAAAATTAGTTCAGATAATGGCATTTGAGGTCCACTTCTCTAGGCCTCTTCATTTCTAGTGAAGTTCTCTTCATTCCTAAGGTCAACCATTTTCCTCTCTGTCCTTACAGCGTTAAGTAAAACTAATTGTGGGAATTAAGTGAAGAGAATTTGATTCCAAGGCATAAGCTCAAAACTATGCTTTTAATTATAAGAAATCATTTGTACCACAGCAACATAGCCAAGAAGAAAATTTGTCCCCTTTGCTCCTTTTAATACTGACAGTGTATCCTCCCAAGGCACTCACAGCACCTTCCAGTTTTGGTGTAAAAGCATAGCAGAAACATTCAAGAATTTTTCTGTTTTATAAATACACAGACAACTAGAGATGCCTGGAGTTGAAAGTACTCCCTGCAAGACAGCCCAGTTAGTTCTGTTTGTTAGAACTGATTTTCTGATATTCATGGAGCTGTTCTGTGCTGTTGAGTCACTGCCAGGACTGTGAGTGTACCCTACACTCAGCTCAAAGCAGCACGTACTGTTACTGTTATATACATTTCATGCTGTACTTGGGTTCTGAATATAATATACAGCTTCTGTTATTAGCTGGTACCCTAGTATCACTAGGCACCACTAAAATAGTGGAAATGTTTCTTTTTGGTTTTCAACAAGAAAATTGCTGAGATAAGGAGAGTTCCTTGCTGTAGGGCAGGAAATCCTGCCAATCTGCCAGTGGGGAAAATACAGAACTATCCTCTAACAACCTGTCCAAAAGTTCCAGGACTCTGAAAGTTTAATATAGTCAGAGACCAAGTCAAACTTCTCCCTAACCCAGAGGGAAAATGTAGCCTAAGACCCTGGCCCACATGAAGTAGAAAATAAGATGTTGACTCTAAAAGGGATAAACCAGTGAAGCAGTGAAAGGCTCAAAATACCCCATGTGCTTCATAAATCAGGACTGTCTTATGCTGTTATAAACAGACCTAACTGAATAATGTTTTTTACAACTGAGTAAAACTAGGATATTGCTGTCAGAGAATAGCTATTTGAATAACACACTTCAAAGTGACTACTGGACTTGTCTGGGATCTTCTGTTCCCTTTCACCATGTCACCCTTGGCAAGCCTGCTTAGATGGCAGGACAGTACTGATATATATGTGCTGTAAACGTACCACTGAACTAAGACAACATTTAAAGATATTCCCATATAGCAATCCTGTGGAACAGGTACGCAGGTGGAGGAGGACATGGGTGCAGGATGGCTGGAGATGGGTTTGTGGGGCTGCCAAGAGGCTGTTCCTCCTGGCTGCAGACGGGATGCCCGGGAAGCTCCAAAGGCACCGGGAAGCAGAACTGCTCCTCCCTCATTCACAGAAAAGCTGTTGATTTCCAGAGGAACTCCCAAGGGGCGATACACACACTCACCCCTTTGAAAAAAGCAGGTCAAATTATCTTATTTATTACAAATTAAAATGAAAGAGAGACCTGCTTTATTTCAAAGGACTTGGGGTCACTACAACTGGCTTAGCCTAGAAACCTGGAGATGAAAGGCTTTGCATGCCATTACCAAACCCCAGGAGCCATCCCCACCCTGCTCCTCCTCTTTGTGAAAAGTGGGATTTTTATTAAATCTTGACTCACCGCAACAGCTTCAGCAGATGCAGGGCTGGGAGGAGGCTGCACTGAGAAGCAACACGTGCAGCTGCAGAATGAAGACCAAAGCAAGCAGTTTTGCAGATTGCAGGGCTTTCCACAAAAACAAACTCTAAGATGATATTTAATGGCTGCTTCTTGATGAATTAACACAGTACTGAAAGATAAAGGTCTCCTGTAAGGGGAGGAAAAAAAAAAAAAAAGCCTCCCAAGGAATCTTGCTTAAATACATTTCCTACAGGCCTGCAGCAGGTGCCTATAATAAGCCGTGTTACTTCTTGTTAAGTAACACAAAGGGGATTAGTGCCAGGTGTCCTCACAGCTCAGGTGTCCTGTCAGGCTCAAATGAATGGTGCTGTTGGCTCCGGACAGTGCCCAGAGCATCCCAAATCCCTTTTCCTGTTTTCTTTTTGTTGGTAAATTACATTTTACCGTGGTGGGAAGACACTGTGCACAGGCATTGCAGGATGGTTATTGCCCCTTGCAGGCAGTTAAAAGAACATCACGTTGAATCCTGTAACAGCCCCGTGGGACTCACCCTGCCGTGCCCCACGGCGCCTGCCCTGCGTTTCGTAGGATCCTCCCAAACAGCCGGTGCTGTTGGATGAGCTGTGATGCAACCCCGCACTGCTAGGACCTTTCAGCAATGTTCCTTGCTCCTGAAATGGGACTCATGGTGGTAGCTTGTTTTGTCCGATGCTTCCCTCCATCCCAATTCCAGGAAAGTCTCCATTTCTCCCTGCTTTGTGTGGCCACCTCCACTTCTGCTTTGAGGCTGCGCAGGTGGGAAGGGAAGTCTGTGTGAGTGCCCGTGTGTCTGTGCTGCACCAGGAGCCCTGGCTGTTTAGAGACAAAAATCACAGCAGACAGCAGCCTGCTTAAAGAGGAGATGGAAGTGGGTCTCACCTCTGAAATCACACAAAAACCCAACACGTATTTGTTGCGTGTAAGCTACGAAAAGGAAATAAAAGCCTAATGCTGTCTCTTTCCCTCCACCTCCTGAAAATCCATCATGTATCATAAGTGATTCCCACAGGCCTCACCAACTTTTTGTCTGCTCTGTCACAGACACGTTGACAGATCAAGCAATAGCAATAGTAGCTTGTCGTCCTCCGGGCAGGCCAGCTCTGTGGGGTGATGACACACGGCTCACCACGTTTCCTACATTCCTGCTGATAGCACGGGAACACGGGGACTGCTGCTTGGCACGGCAGGCTCCGGAGGTCACAGCACTTTGCCTTTGCTCTCACAATGCGACTGCAAAGGAAAACACTGTCCATCCCCTCCGCACGCTGTGCTGGACGCTGTGGTCCTTCAGCAGTGGTGCTTGGCCTGCTCAATCGAGCCTGCTCCAGGGGTCAGATGCTTTCAGCAGCCGTTCATCACCGGTGATGGTGACAAATCATGCAGGGAGTCCCCCCCCTTCCTCTGGGCAGCTGCTGGGGACATCAGTGCGGGACATCAGCGGTAACTAACTGCACAGCCACCACCTCGCAGAAGGTCTCGTGGCTCTTCAGCAGGTCCTGTGCATGTCTAGGTGCCTCCTTGGTGCTCTGTGCATTGGGCATTGCAGGGTGGACTGTGTGTGTGCGAGACAGCCCAACTGCTTCACACACAAGTTGCAACTGATTCACCCAGGAGCATCCAAGCAGTTGACACGGGTGCTCAGTTCATGCAGGAGCGCCCAGTTTGTCCACACGAGTGAGTTAGCTCGTGCATGAGCACCTCGTTATCTCACTCAACTGCCTAGTTAATTCACACTTGAAAGCTCAACTAGCTCATGCACGAGTAACCAATTAATTTATATGATAATTGGTGCCAAGTCAGATCAGCATAGAGCAAGTGTTATGTTGGGCATCCACAGCAAGTTTGGGAACAGCCCTGCTCATGCTTTTTCTTTCCCCCTGCAGTTCACATTTTTGCTTTTTCTTTCCCCCTGCAGTTCACATTTTTTTTTTATTTTTCTATATTTTTTAAGAATGATGGTGCACAGACAACCCTTCCCAGGACGTTGCATCCCTGCTTTAGCACTTGGAAACAAAAGAGGTTTTCGTTTTGTTTCGTTTTGTTTTCAATGTACTTTTGCTTTTATCTCGTTCTCAGAAGCAGCTTTACACCAGTTTTACAGATCCTTTTCTAGACACATCAACTTTCAGGGTACAAAAAGCCTGCAATTCAAATTCTCAAAACTTATCCAAGTTATGAAGAGCTGAAAGCGATCCTATAAAGCATCGAGCTGCTCAGAGCTGGGATACCAACCCCAGCTATAGTTACTAAATTAAAATTCAGGTTTGTCTGCAGATTTTAAAGCTTCCCTGAATCCTGAAGCTTTGGAACTGTTTACAAGCACTGAAGGCTGTCTGAAGCCTCTGGCTCTGGCTCCCATTTTCGCTACTTCCAGCATTGTGGCCAATGTTTAACTTTTTCAGAGGTTGGTCCTCACCAGCAGCAGTCTAAGCCCAGGATAGTTAATTCATTTTCAAATGTAATTCAGAGCCTTATTCATAGGCAGGACAAAAACAGCAATTCAGTTCAGGATGCCTGTACTCAAGTTGTCTGGGGAAACAGCTGCAGAAAAAAGATATTTGCCATTATATCCTAGGGTTCAGCAGGAGTCATCGTGCAGTTAATAGAGAGCAGACTTCCAGTAACGCAGCCTCTCTGCACTGCCGTTCCCTACCTCGATTTATCACAGCTCTTCAGGCTGCAAATTCCTGAGTGTGCAGAGCCGTCTCAGCCTAAGGAACAAATGGATTCAGATAGGGTTTGGCTTATCTGGCCATGGAAAATTAATTAGCAGTCTGGAATAGCTGCTATTGTTCTTCTTGGTCAGCCAAAGACCTTTCTTGTAATGAGCTTTACAATGCACAACTTTGCTGACATCAGAAAGGAACCTGCTTCATCTGCAAGAAGGATCCTGCTTGTGGCCTGGGGGAAGAGCTTGGGCCACGTGGGCCAGGTAGCTTCAACAAGACCTTGCATGGGCTGAGGATCTGCTGTAGCGCCTGGAGCTGGGCCTGGGAGCTGCTGCCAAGGTCCAGAAGAAGATCCTTGTACAGGGATCTGCTAAGGGATTCGATCTGTTCCTACTGCTACAGCTTTCCTGCAGAAAAGGGCCAACTGCTTCCCTTGCTGGGCCCTTCATTTCCCACCTTCTCCCAGCTTTTCGTTTTGGACAATCAAAACAAGTTGGTGTTCACATTATTGGAAACAGAGAACATGCAGCAGAACGGAAAAGCTCAGTGCATCCATGTTTCTGCTAAGATATAGCCTGTGAACTTTTTTTTTTCCTGCAAAAAGATCAAATATGTGCATAACCCCCACATCACTCTGTGCACAGCTGTTAGCAGATCAGAGCATGAAAAGAAAGAAAAGGAGAAATAAAGAAATAAGAAGTCCATGAATAAACTCCAAATTCATTGTTGTCTGAGTGGGACCTTAACATTGCTAGCTGTCAGAACCAGAATTCTACAGAATTCTGAAAGCAGAATAAAATACTGCTCTTTTAGCTAGTCAATGCTGTTCAAACATTGCTCCTGAACTTGTCACAAAATACACTTCTGTGTCCCTCACTAGAGCCTAAGGGGGATACAAGATCTGCAGACCTGACAGTAGTACACACTTTTGAGAGGCCTCCAAGGAATTATGGCTATTGCTTGCTCATTGCTAAATGCTTGATTCTATCCCAACCATCACATTGAAAATACTGCGGTTTGACTGGCCTATCGTTGAAACCATTTGTATTTATTTTTATTTTTATTTTTATCAACCTGTGCTGTCCAAGTATCTTATTGTGCTGTGGAGAAGCAGCACGGCCAGTTCGAGGAGGGTGAACTGGGAAAGGAACCATCAGGAACCTCGGGTGAAGGAGGGTTCCTCTGCATGAGCTGCTGACCGCAGAGCAGCTGCACCGTCCTGATGTCACTTACTGGGGAAGGTGGCTGCAGAAGGCATTTCTGCCTCACAAAGAGAAATGAATCTTGCTCGTGGCATTGTATTTTTTCCATTTTGAGACAAAACCTGTGTAAAAAGAGATAGTGGCATGGAAATTGGGGAGCGGGGTTAGATGTGGTAGCCACTTGCTGCAGCCAAACAGCCTCTGGTAATGCAAACCACTGGGTAACCTGCTTCATCCTCTCCTGACCATCTCCTCAATGTGCTCTGTCTCAGAGAAGCAAATTTCCTGACCTGAGCTAGAGAGGGATGGGACGTTGGTGACTTCCACCAGCTTCTGCTGACATTCACAGAAATACATTATATTCATTTCTGGGGAGAAAATGCAAAGCAAATGCATAGACAGCATCTTCATTTGGTAAACCAAGAGGTCCACTGGGCGTTGCTTCTTAGAAAGCTCATCCTTCTGTAGTCAACATGATTATCACGCTGCTCTCTGCGTTCCTCACTTATATTTTCTCTGGTTCCAGAGGTTGCTGCTGTTTGATGTGTTTTATCGCACACGGATCTTTGATGTATTTTAGAAGCAAACAGAACTATAGAAGCAGCCAGAGGAGGACTAGGATTGGGCAAACCCAGGGGAACTTGGATGTATTTGATAATGGCTCAAATTATTTATTTTGGGTTCAAAAAATAAGATTGAGTTCATACACCTTTCCCCTGTAATTTAAACAAGGATTTTTTTTCCAAATAAAATTTATTTTTTTCCTTTTGTCATTGAAAAAGCATCTTATCCTAGCTAAAATGAGGTTTGTAAGCTCACACTAAAAGGTGATTTCTTTGTAAAATATAGAGTATTTTTCCCTTTTCCTCTCTGTGTTGAGCCTTGCTGATACGTTCTCCTTGGATTTTTTCCACTCTATTTTCTCCCTTTTTCTTTCCCTTCTCCATTCCTCCTCCCTTCACGCACACCAAGCAATGTGCAAAGTCCCTAATGAACAGAAGTGAACTTCCCCCTCAAGGAGGCTTCCCTGGGTTTGTGGTTATCTGGAAGGAATTTGTCCTTCCCTCCTCATTCTCATGACTGTACATTTTCATTACCGGCAGGAGAAATGCAAGACACGATCACTTTTGCAAATGATACTTGAGAGTAAAAATAAGGTAGTGTTTTTCTCCTGTTCTCACTCTGGGCGTTTGCACTGGTGATCTTGGCGCTGATCTATTGAGGCCGTTTCAGAGTGATTAGGGCTCCCCTTTGGTAATTTATGGACTAGGAAAGTTAGAAAAATAAAATCCCAGCAGGAAAAAAATATATTAAAAAAAAAAGGAAAAAAAAAAAGCGCCAGACACCAATGGTGAGACTGGAGAGAAATCCCTTCCGATACCCCAAACCTGGGGATCCCTGTGATCCAGCCCGTGCAGGAAGACCCTGCACTATCCGTGCACCCATTTGCTATGGGACTGACCACTCTGACCCCAGGGAAGAGGGGGACAACCCAGCCCTCCTCTCCTCCCCATGCGACAAGGCAAGAGGCTGCTAAAAGACAAATGACACCAAAGAACGTAATTCCTATCTGATCACTGCAGCACCGAAACAGAGCGTCTGATGTAGCCATAAATCCAGCACAGTTACATAATTTTCTGGCAGATCCCCTCTGTGCATCCCAATGCTACAGACATGTACAGTCCTTTGGAGGTGAGTGAAAAGTCGCTTGTCTTCTAGCAGTTAAAATAGCCAAGCCAAAATCTGTGCCCAAGGACACCTATGCAGGCTGAGATGGATTACCTGAAGGGTTGAAATGCAAGCACATCAGTTAAACTGCGTTAAACTCCTGTGAAGATGCTCTTATTCAAGGCACCTTTTCTGCCTCCTGTAATCAGTTTGGATGATATATTAAGAAGCATTGCTACTAATTAGTTTTAAAATTATGTGATCGGGAAATCAAAGCCAATTCATGTTCTTAGCTGTGAAGATATTCATCTGAATTTAATTAATTTATTTATTTTGAAGCCTTCATTTATTCCTATTCCAGTGCTACTGCTTCGAAGCTGATCTGAAGTGTGACGCATCCAAACGATTTCATGGTGCTTCTTCACTTCAGTTACTAGAACAAGGCTAAGGAGAAGGGAGAAGAAAACAGAGAGGCCAAAGCTGTGTTAAGCAGCAGACCGTCAAAGGAGTGACCTGTCCAAAGATAATTGGAATATCTGAATGTGACAAAGTGTCCACAGAAATTATTCACTGGATCAGATATATTCATTTGGAAATAGCATGTTTTTTGGAGGAACTGTTTTTATTCGAGTGCTGATGTACCTTATGGGAAAAGTTGTTGCCCTGGCACAAGTTGTAGCTGAAAGCAGGTGTTGTGCAAATTCCTGATAGTTGTTCCACTAATACACCATAGCTGTGAGCAGCAGAAGCCCCATTGACTCCACTCCAGGACTCCTCTGGATGTATTTCCATCCAAATCCCTAGCACTTCTGTCCACTGCAGACGTGGGAACTCTCCAGCTCTATCAGGCTGCAGAACAGCTGAAGACAATAACACCAGGCTGCAAAGTTGGTCCCTCTGTTTTTCCATATCATCCAGAATGAAGAAAAAGCATGTATAGAGACAGATACTAAAATCATACCTGTGTTATGCTGTAGTACATAAAAAATAGGTTACTGCTGGTTGCCCCTAGAAGTTTTTCTAGTAACCTAGATACAGTGTCTATGATGCTATGTTAGTTATATCAGAAGACTCAACAATATTGTGACAAATGGCCCTGTATAGTTTTGTCAATGGAGGCAGATGCAGAAGATACTCACGGTTACCTTCTAAGTATTGAACCATGTGTAGGAGGATCTTCTACGAGTTACGAGTGGAGGAGGAGAGCTAAGGGATGAGGATGGGGTTTTGATGTCCGCCAGGGCCTTAGGAGCACAAACCCCATCAACTCAGTGGCATTTTAGACTCCGTCTTTGACAACACCATCTTCTAAAGCATCTCCAGAAAATATGTACAGTAAAATGAAGATGTCCTTAGAGACTCCCCTTATCCTGCTATCTGTCCTTGGCAGGTTACGAAGGTGCCAAATACATACCTATCAAAAAGGTTTTAAAACCAAGCAGGGTGAATAGTGGAAAATTGCAGTGACTATTTGCTTGAATATATAAATGAATTCAGCTAGATTCAGATCCTCTCATCTGTTAGCTCTCTGCAAACACTCTAACAATTGAGTTTTACTGGCAGGAATGTTTGTAGAGAGCTAATTTCAGAGAGGAGTTCATGTTTGCAAATACCCAGTCTTAAGTGTGCTTATACATGTATCTGTCATGGCAATACTTGCATAGTCATCCGAATGAAGAAACGGGAAAATTCAAGGGAATGTGACATACCTGTCCAGCCATAACTAATGAATCTGAGGCTCCTTATTAGTAACGGACTTTAATGTCATATAGAAGTCTGTGCCAAACACTTCTTGCAAGTGAATAACTCTGGCCGTTAGAGTTATTGCAATAGTTAAAGCTACTGTAACAGACTTAAAGAAGGTAGCAGAGACAACTAATACATTGAATGAAATAGATTTTCTATATTTATTTGCAAGAGAGATTGAAATTGGAAATTTGTGAAAGGTTCTAGTTCTGATGGCACTCACATTGCGGCAGTGCAAAGCAAAACTATGCTAAAAAATCGTATTTAGTGAGCAAGAAGTGATGTGTCCTTCTGGTTAACTGAGACGAGGAACAGGGATATGAAATGGTTGAACTCCCTTTCTAAGGCCGGAGCTGTGGGGGCCAACACGAAACAGGCTGTTGGGTTGGATGTTCCCATTCCTTCATTTTCAAAAGTAATTGAGGAAGCCAAATGAAAGCAGGAGTAGAAGAGATATTCCTTAATATACTGTCGGGCAAAAAAAGTGAGGGAACTTAATGAGATTTTAATAGGCTGCAAGGGATTACACAAATTCATGAAAGAATGAATACAGAAATATCTGCTAAACACAATAGTCTGAGTGCCAGAGTCAGAAAGCGCCAGGAGCAGCAGAGCGAAGGCTCTGCCTGTCCCCTCGCCTGGTCCTGCCGCAGCCTTCCCTGCGGGATGCCCGGGACAAGGGACAGTGCGGGAGACGCTGCTCCCTCGGCACGGCCCTCGGCACGCTCCGATATAGGGATTTAAACACTGCTCTGGACAAAACGAACAGCGGGCCCAACTAAATACCTTTTAGTCAATAAATCAATAATTAAGGTAATCCTTTTACTCAGAGGGTCAATCTGAAGGCTAGTGAATATTTCTTCTTTTACGTCAGAATGAACTTCTGTTAGAAATTCTCTTTTAATGAAATGAGAAGTCTGCGTGCAATTGTGCTGATTTTGACAACATTCTCCTGAGCAAAAATTAAGAACTGAAAAAATGGTGACAGTGTCAAAATATTCCATTTGAATTTTCCTGATCATTTTGATTTTTTTGGTTTGAAACGGCACGTCAATCTACAAGTATATTGCATATTATCAGTCAGGGGATAACCATAACACTGAATTTAAGACGATAGTTTAATTTTGATGGCAATGGAATATTTTGATAGCACCACAGCTGTATATATTCCTGATTGCAGGTAGATTTCTAAGTTTTCTTTTCCCTCAGCTTCAGTCAGCATATGGCCCATGCGACACCTTGCTCCTTACACAAAGCATCAGAGCATCCTTCCCAGCAGGATGCTTTAGTCATTTCCTCAGTTTTTGGTGCTGGATAAGGAATATTTCTACTGATGATCCGGAGCAGCAGCCTCCTTTGCACCAGGTCCTGCTGAGGATGCCCAGCTCCACGTG
This sequence comes from Tinamus guttatus, assembly GCF_059628265.1. Taxonomy (NCBI): domain Eukaryota; kingdom Metazoa; phylum Chordata; class Aves; order Tinamiformes; family Tinamidae; genus Tinamus; species Tinamus guttatus. The sequence goes on along the minus strand of NW_028289244.1, from coordinate 5,868,027 downwards.
GAGATTCCCGGCCTATTCCAGGTGACCAGCTCACTGCCAGCCACAGCAAGCCGGGTCACGGGGCAATCCGTAATTAACTTTGTAAATTATTTGAGGCCTTTCTTTGCTCACTACTACTTTAATGTATATAAATCCACCTCAGGAGTATACACGGGAACATCCTGATTGTAGGAGGCAAGGATGAATTAAGGATGAATACAAGTAACCCTTTCCAGTTCTTTCTGACTCAATTACCCTTCAAATTCTTCATGTTTTTCTCCAAAACCAGAATTTAGAACAAACCCATGTTTGTTGTCAAAATGTTGGAGAATTCCAACAGTGCAGAAGGATGCGTATGTGCATGTGTGTATGTGAATAAATGGGAGAACCTACAGAATTTGCCAGATTCAGCAATCTCTAGCATTAGCCATGTCTAATTGGAAACATTTCATTCATCTTTGATCTTAATAGCTTTTTGAAAGTGGCAGCCCAACTGCCGACTGTCAGAGCACGGGCTTTACCGTCTGGGATTGAGTAGGATAAATGTATGTCTTAGCTGCCTTTGATTTTTAATATCTTTGACTTAATAGCAGCAGCCCCATCCACCCACTTTCTTGTTCCTCTCTAGCCCTTCAGTGTTCCTCTTGAATCTCAGTAACTTAAGAAAAATGGGAGTTGCAAAGAAGAGGGGATGGAGAATGCACATTTTTAATTAAAAAGTGTTCATAAGCATTTTAAATTTCCATTTTTAAAAAACATTAAGTCCCAGAGCTATAATTCTAGGATCAGCCTAGTCAGGGAAATGCAAAATCTTGAACATTAAAATGTTCTCTCTCCATTTTCTTCCTTCTAATAATAGTCAAATGTTCTCCAGTCTCCAGGGTTGTCCATCTGTAAAAAGAATTATTCAGCCTCCCTGTGGAAACTTATTATGTTGAAATTTTTGATTCAACTGCTCATCTGTTTTCTTAGATGCCGTTACATGTAGCTCAGCTGGATTCCTCACAGTTTTGTAACTGATGGTATGCATCCGACTGCAGCATCTTCCATCTGGGATGAGAAGTTTAGGCTCAGCTTATCCATCCTTAGAGACTTCCTTTTTCTTGATCTGAGATACATCAGGAATGATTGGAAAAACAAATACAAAACAGCAGCTACAACCACCAAATCCCTCTGAAATGAGACACTTTGATCTGAGTGCCTAGACTGTTAAGAAGATGATCTCCCAAAACAAAAGGCATAAAAGAAATCTTTGTGAAATATAGTGTCTGCTTTCCAAACATGACAAAAGGGGAGAAAATTAATCTTTCAGCTACTAGCAAGGACGGCCTCACTTCTACAGTAGTACTACTTGTTCTAGGGACTTCTGCAATGCTGTAAACCACAACAGGTTTGCAGGGAAAGTTTGATTAAGCAGCTAACCACCCACATTTTGGTAAACCTTGGTTGTAACCCAAGCTCATTACTGAGATCCCCTAACTCTGATTGGCCATAATTTTTCATTTTTTCAAAGCACTATCAATACATTGGCACAAACTTGCCTTTTTAGAGCAGATAAATATGCCTATTTCTGAGAAAGTCGCATTCTGCATATTAAAATGGGGTACTTCAGTGGCATTTGATCTCTCCTCCGACAGTCACCCTGACATATCCTCCTTATTTTATTGAGTATACTGCACCTAAGCCATTTTATCATGCGACCAGTCAATAGCTGTGGTTACAAATTTTCAATGGGGCTTGTAACAGCAGCCATCCCAAATTATTATGCTGGTGCGGGAAAAAGAAAACCTGAATTTGTGCATTTCTTAGGAGAAGCCAATATCAGAACTTGTAGCCGGTAGGAAAGAATTAGGTTCTGAGAAATGGGAAAATAAATTCTGAGCCCTTCTTCAGGGTATGAAGACTGATTATTTTACTGGGCTTAATATTATTTTATCCACGCAGTGGTGTGATGAATGTGGAATGCACTGCTCCAGCCTCTGCCCTTTCATTTCAGATTCCTTACTTAGTACATTTGACAAGAATAAGGACTGGTGCTTGCAAAGAGTATTAGTTGTAGTACCTACTAATATTCAGTCTTTACTACCTAAAATAAACACCCTAGAGCCTGCAGCATAAGAGTAGGAATGGCTTTCATGAAATACACGTAGATGCCTTAAACCAGACTAAAAAAAGAAGTTGCTGACATCAATAGAAAATGCAATAGAATTCAATTTCATACATCACCTTTCATATTCCAAGTATCCTAAATAGCTTTACCAAGTAGGGAGCTGGGAACAGGTATCACTGGCATGACAGCTCCAAGCTGGGAACAGGTATCACTGGCATGACAGCTCCATAGTTGTGCCGTCCAAGTTGTCCAAGTGCTGTAGCTAACGTTCACACTATCAAAAACTCACACTTTTCAGACACTAAGGGCTGCATTTAGTCTAGTTTTCCACCAGCCACCATCCAGGCCTGGGATCTCTCAGGAGGAAGTTCAAGCCACAAAATATAAATGCACTGAATAAAGAAATTGCATTTTCCACAGTGAATACGATCCGAAGAGCAACAGCAAGTGTTGCTAAATGAATGAGTCTCACATTTTTATATTTGAATCAATTCATCGCTTTTAGAAACAAACGAGATCTGTGAGGATAATTGGAACTGAAAGACGCTGCGTGTTTTATGAGCAGTCTGCACCCGTGGAAGCGCTTACCGCACTGATCCGTAATGGACTTCGTACTTCAAGAGGTAATGGAGACACTCTGCTAGCTTTCATCTCCGTGAATAATAATTCTAAATTTAGTCTTGACTGTATGAACATTTGTGGAGTTAATAAATTGCTTGTCAAACCTCTGGTGAAAATGAAAGGCAGATGGAAAAGGGGTAAGGGCTAAACCTGGCGTGTGCTTGGTGCAGGGCCCTGGTGAAGAGCCCCGGCCTTCGTTTTGCAGCACATAAACACGGCCCCGCTTTCCTGTGCTGCAACGAGGCCATTGGAGCCGTGCTGTGCCGGGCCGGGCCGGGTGGGGTGTACAAGACACTGTCTGCATTCGGTCCAAGCGATCCGCGGCCTCCAGGCTGTGGTTGGCCTGCAACTCCCTCAGCGCCGCTGACGGGAGCCATCTCCAGAGCACAAAGCAGAGAGGTCTGTGCTGAAAAACTGCCTTTGAGCTGTGCTTAACGATACATCACGTTTGTGCCATCATGCACACCGTGGCAGTTTGCTTCCCGCAGGGGGTGAGGTCTCTTCCCTGGGGACGGACGGCTGCAGGCCGTGCTCTGAACAAGAGCCGTGGGCAGGGGCTCTCCCCGTGCCCGGGAGCTGGGGCTTTGGACACGCTTCTTGCTCTCCCCATAGTCTGCGGGAATTGCCCCTTGGCTTCTCCGAGGATGCTCTTGCTGACAGATGGTCAAACCCAGCACTGCCAAGTACGCAGAAAGGCAAAAATCCACGGCATTTTCTTCATGAACAGAAGGAATTTGTAAATATGCACTGTTAGGAAGGAGGTATTTGCATCTCCTCAGCGACTAAAATCTAAACAAAATGAAGAATAAGGCTCTGCCAACCTTCTTGTGCTTCAAGGAGCTGTGTGGAAAGGTTGATGTTTGTGGGTGCATCTCCTGCAGAGCCCTGTTCCCAGCTTGGATATGTCCCCAACACGATCCAAAGAGATAAAGGTGGCCGTGATCCTGAGCCAGGGAGCCAGAGCTGACCTGGAGCAGCTAGAAGAGACCCAGAATGGAGGGAACAGGGCATGGAGGTGATTGCCACTGCCTGCAGTTATATCTAAGGACTGAAACTGCACCCCAAGGGAGCAGAAGATTTCCATGGATCCCCCTAATCAGTTCTTCGCCAGTCTGGCTTCCTCATTTTTCCGATTTTTCCCACCACAATGCCAAGATCAGTGGCAAGCTGGGAACAGCACTGAAGGTGTGTTTGTCCCCTTAAATTTATGTAAAACTGAATCACTGCTTTTCTGAAACATGGTAAGGGAGCTAAGGCAGCAAAAGGTGAGAAATGAATTGAGGGCACCCCCTGCCTTTTCCAGTCTATTGCACTGAAGAGCTGGAATACACTACCCAGCACACCCAAAATATCCCTCAGTCCCACACAGATTAACTTGGTCGGCTCATTGCTTTTACACCTTATGTGCAGGTGTAAAACTTGATCAGAAGTGCTTAAATTTAAACACTGTCTGTGCTGCCAGCTTCTTCGGGGGTGCTGGTAGGCACACAAGGTTGTCAACAAATAGGCACATTCCTTGTATTTCCAATCCCAATGCAGCATCCTTTCTGATTCCCTCCTCTTAACCAATTCAAACAAAAAACCCTTAAACGTTATTTTTTGAAAATGGCAGGCTGCCAGTATTGTGGGGGGATTTGATTTCTGTTTCACACTCCAAAAGGGAATTCCTGAGATGCTTGAACGGAGGATGTATAAAAAAGCCCAGAGGTGTAGGATGGGGCGTATCAAGTTGGCTTGAGGACCATGATTTTATTGCATGGCAACTCTGCCTTTTCCTGTTTGTTTGTTTGAGATCTCAAACTGAGCATAAAAGCCAAGCTGAAGGGAGGCCATGGGAGTATGTTTTGTCTGTAGGACGCTTGCTGGCTGCTCCAGAAGAATAAAGGATGCATCAACACAGATAACACTAAACTAGCAACCCCCAATGTCCTTAAATGCAGACCAGAGCCTGAACCACAGTCCCTATTTGAAACTCCTCCTCTTCACCTTCTGCAGACACTGATGCACAAAAGAAACGTCCTAAAATCCTCTCCGAGACAGGTCCTCGGAATATGAATTCCTCCTTTTAAAGGTTAAGTGCAGGCCATCATGCAGCTGTAGCTCCAGGAAGGTGCTACCAGCTGGACCATAAATGCAGCCGGGGTTACTGTGTGCCCTGCTCAAAAGCAGAGTGTGCCTGACTCCATGAGGCTTTTGCAGGCACTGGCAGTGCGTCTGTAGCTGAAATTTTGGAATGTCCAGAGCAAAAAGAGCTCCAGTACCTGCACAGAAGCAGCAGGGATAAGTGCAACCTCCCTCCATCTTGCTGTGCACGAAGGAGGGCAGTGGACTTTATTTCGTGAATTAATTTTCTCTCGTCTTTCCCTCCCCGCCCTGGCTGCCATGCCTGCTAACGTCTCTAAATATTCCACATGGAATTGGCACCCGTGTGTGTCCTTCTCCAAGGCACGTTGGACTCTATCCAACGGGAGCGCCAACTCAAGGGACACGCGGCACTGCCTTGGGCGCGCGTTTGCACGTGGGTGCTAATGCAAGAACAGGTCCCAGGGAACCTCCTTTCCTCTCCGCAAACAGGCTCAGCCCTGCAATCTGAAATCCAAAATCCAGTAAATTTGAACAAAACAAAGGGTTTCTTTAATTGAAAGATGCAGCTTGGCTTTTTTTTCCCATTATTCTATTCCTTCAACAGTGTGTGATGCTAAATGGCTCTAAACAGCTATTTAGCCACCCACAGAGAGAAACTAGCTTTACAGATTTTCTCGTTGCATACTTTGCTGTGTGTGCTCCCCAGAGTATTGGCATTTTGTTTGTTTTCCTGCTTAAAGAAATGGATGGATCCAATTTACAACCCCAACAAAACAGAATAGAAGTTAATTCTCCACACACCCCCTTTCTTTACAGTCTGATTTGCTGGAGATTAAAAAAAAAAATCAATTTGAGCCAGGAGATACAACGTATAGAGGCAAATACCAGAGAAGCCCTTTCATTGCAAGGGTAATCCTGGCAAGGATGATACATTCCTTGGGAATAAAGGAAAAGAAACGAGGCCGACAGGAACGATGAAAGGCCTGAGCGATACGACACTGAAGAAAGACTGAGCGGGTTTCTAGTCTTAAGAAGAGAAGGCAGAGAGACATGTCAAAACAGTATGTGTGCTTTAAAAAGGCAGGGAACAATCCCTTGCCATATCCACGCTGGATAGGACTATAAGTGATGATGTAGCAAGGCAGATTTAAGACAACGGTTAAGGAAAAAAGGAATTGCAGTAGCGAGGATGGCAATGACAGAATCCTGGAGACCATGTGGAGGGCAGAGACCCTCTGGAACAGGCAGGGAACCTGCACTGCGGGCAGGAGCGATCCATGATGGGGAGGGACGAGCTCCCAACACCTCCTCCAATGCTGCTTTGCTGGGAATCTTCTACTGAAAGGATCCATTGATCGTCACGGTGAAGAGGTGCTTGAGAGCCTTCCTGCAGATGTAGCTTCACTTTTCCTCATAGATTAGGATCCCTGTGCCCAGACACTTTCTGTCCCTGCTATTCATCATCCAGAATTAAAAATTCAAGGGTTGTTTTTTGATTATCCTATTACCATGGTGACCAGGATGGCTTTCATGCCCATCTGCGCATGGCAAGATATTACAGACCTTAACTTCAGTGCAAACCATGAGAATTGTTATCTGTGTTTTTCTCCTCATAATTTAGGACCATCCCTAGGCTGGAGCTGCTGCATAATGCAGTTTTCTATTAAGCTCCAGGTTTACAGGAGCTGCATGTATGTCTTTTGTTTACCAGATGGGAGCAAGATCTCAGTTAGAGCCGGTGTTTCACAAAAGCCAAAATAGTGCTGAACCCAGAGGATGAAAATATTCTTGTATTTAGAGTCCTGCAAAAGAGAATATGCCCTCATATAAGGAAGCCTGCAGACTCAAATGGGACGAAGAGTTTTGTTAAAGTACAGCAGAAATGGAAAAAGAAAAAAGAAAAAATGATGACAGAATATACATATATATATATAAAATAAAGCCAGATTTGTCCTCATATAGGACAATTGGTATGGGTAGGAGATGGGCAGGACTTGGGAAGCAGCCTCTGAGCAGGGCATAGAGCAAAGGCTTTAAGATCTGGCTATCTCAGTTTCATCATTGTTAATAGAATCTCCCATGTCCAAATGAAAGACTAATTCAAGTCTTACTTAAATATGCCTCAAGTCATTTTAGTGTATTTAAGTCTTAATTAATCTTCCTTAACTCTTTTTGTCACTTCCTTTGAAAGGAAGATGAGTTTAATTAAAGGAACTGTCAACTTTATTTTAGTCATAGGAATTTTTCTTGGTAGCTTTGTAAAGGTCTGGTCATTACTGCAGTCTAAGATCAAACAGATTAAATGTTCCTGTATCTTAAGGACATGTCAGCCCATCACTTGGAATACTTCCATTGTTCTTAACTACAACATTTGGACTGGTTTCAAGGCTTTGTTATGATGAGAAATACTAAAGTTTTAATTAAAGCTGTGTTCAGCTTTAATTAAAAGAAAGATCTTTTAATTCACGTATGTTATTTTTTACCCTTCCCGACCAGGCCATAGAGGAGAGATTCTCATTTCAGAAGGACATTGCATGGGTCACAGGCAGATCCATGGACCAGAATGGCCGGTTTTTCACATCATCTGCACAGGGGAACACAAGGCAGCACCCACCTTCTCCAGGAAAATTCTATAGCAATAACTGAGTTTTATCCTCTGTGTAACCCCGGCAAGCTCCATCCAACCAACTGCCTGTGGGAATGATGAAGCAGCGTGAAAGCAGCCTGTAGGTATGGAATAATCCGTGCTCAGCAAGGGGCACGGAGCTGGACAAGGAAGGGCCCTGCTGCCCTGCAGCTGCCTCCCGAGCTCTGCTTGTGTGCGGGGCAGCTGTCCACGTCCTGCCTCCACCACGGGGCCCTTCACAGAGGAACCTCCTGGGCTGCTGTCCACGTCCTGCCTCCACCACGGAGCCCTTCACAGCAGGAACCTCCTGGGCTGCTGTCCACGTCCTGCCTCCACCACGGAGCCCTTCACAGCAGGAACCTCCTGGGCTGCTGTCCACGTCCTGCCTCCACCACGGAGCCCTTCACAGCAGGAACCTCCTGGGCTGCTGTCCATGTCCTGCCTCCACCACGGAGCCCTTCACAGAGGAACCTCCTGGGCTGCTGTCCACGTCCTGCCTCCACCACGGAGCCCTCCACAGCAGGAACCTCCTGGGCTGCTGTCCACGTCCTGCCTCCACCACGGAGCCCTTCACAGCAGGAACCTCCTGGGCTGCTGTCCATGTCCTGCCTCCACCACGGAGCCCTTCACAGAGGAACCTCCTGGGCTGCTGTCCACGTCCTGCCTCCACCACGGAGCCCTTCACAGAGGAACCTCCTGGGCTGCTGTCCACGTCCTGCCTCCACCACGGAGCCCTTCACAGAGGAACCTCCTGGGCTGCTGTCCACGTCCTGCCTCCACCACGGAGCCCTCCACAGCAGGAACCTCCTGGGTTGCTGTCCACGTCCTGCCTCCACCACGGAGCCCTTCACAGCGGAACCTCCTGGGCTGCTGTCCACGTCCTGCCTCCACCACGGAGCCCTTCACAGCAGGAACCTCCTGGGCTGCTGTCCACGTCCTGCCTCCACCACGGAGCCCTTCACAGAGGAACCTCCTGGGCTGCTGTCCATGTCCTGCCTCCACCACGGAGCCCTTCACAGAGGAACCTCCTGGGCTGCTGTCCATGTCCTGCCTCCACCACGGAGCCCTTCACAGCGGAACCTCCTGGGCTGCTGTCCACGTCCTGCCTCCACCACGGAGCCCTTCACAGCAGGAACCTCCTGGGCTGCTGTCCACGTCCTGCCTCCACCACGGAGCCCTTCACAGAGGAACCTCCTGGGCTGCTGTCCATGTCCTGCCTCCACCACGGAGCCCTTCACAGCGGAACCTCCTGGGCTGCTGTCCACGTCCTGCCTCCACCATGGAGCCCTTCACAGAGGAACCTCCTGGGCTGCTGTCCACGTCCTGCCTCCACCACGGAGCCCTTCACAGCAGGAACCTCCTGGGCTGCTGTCCACGTCCTGCCTCCACCACGGAGCCCGTCACAGAGGAACCTCCTGGGCTGCTGTCCACGTCCTGCCTCCACCACGGAGCCCTTCACAGCGGAACCTCCTGGGCTGCTGTCCACGTCCTGCCTCCACCACGGAGCCCTTCACAGCAGGAACCTCCTGGGCTGCTGTCCACGTCCTGCCTCCACCACGGAGCCCTTCACAGAGGAACCTCCTGGGCTGCTGTCCACGTCCTGCCTCCACCACGGAGCCCTTCACAGAGGAACCTCCTGGGCTGCTGTCCACGTCCTGCCTCCACCACGGAGCCCTCCACAGCAGGAACCTCCTGGGTTGCTGTCCACGTCCTGCCTCCACCACGGAGCCCTCCACAGCAGGAACCTCCTGGGCTGCTGTCCATGTCCTGCCTCCACCACGGAGCCCTTCACAGAGGAACCTCCTGGGCTGCTGTCCACGTCCTGCCTCCACCACGGAGCCCTCCACAGAGGAACCTCCTGGGTTGCTGTCGTGGTTTCACCCGTGCTTCATGGAGACCGTGCTGCGGTGTCTGCTAACTCGTCTTGCTGCACAAACCTCAAAGGGCAGAAGGGCTTTACCACGGAGGAAGGGACACCCTGTTCTGCAGCCAAGGACCTCCCTGTCCGAACAAGATGTCTGTTCAAGAGATGCAGCTGGGAAATAAAAAGTTCTTCTCATAGTTGCAACTATTTTGCAAGGGGGAAAACCAGCAGGGAGAAGAAGTGGGTGAAAAATCCCCCGAGACCTGCACAAAAAAGCATGGATTAAAGGTGCTCAGTGTCACCAGCAATCTGACCTGAAGCTTCCTTCCACCACCCCATCCAAAGACAGGGAAGTTCCTACACTCGCAGTCCCAGGTCTTTTGGATCCTGCTCCAGGAGTAAATTGGGACTGTTTCTCACTTTGTTCCTTTGGTTCCTGTGGGCTAATTTCTTCCTCCCTCAGCTGGATACATCTGCCATTTCCAGCTGAAGCCAAGCAAATTCCAATCCTCTCTTGTTTACTTTTGATTGCTTTGTCCTTAATGTGGCATACGAGGATTTTATGTGCTTCTGTTTCATCAATGTAATTCTTTTGTTGCTATGGCAATCAGCTTCAATTTTCTTTCGTTCTGGCAATTGTATTTTTATAGTCTCCTGCTCTCAAAGAGATAAGCTGCCTTGTACATCACACAGACACTAAGTATTGCCTCTATATAGACACAGCCAACCTTTGCTTTAAGACTATGTCACTGTTATTTGCAACAGTAGTTTACTGTTGCTGATGTCATTTTTATTCTTTTCTATGGGCTCTGTTTCAAATAAGCTGCTTGCTCAGATTTACTCATCTGCTGAGGAAATGCAGCAGTGTAAGTGCTGCACTCCTGCTGGCACTGGAGAGTATACATTTAAAACGTGTGCTTGCTATTAGAGATGAACACACAGTTACCAGCAGAGCGAGAATCCCCTCAAACTCTCTGCAGCCTTTCCTAGACTATACTGAAAAAGATGGCAGAAATAATTAAATGGACAGGAAAACAATTCCTCAAATTTACCATTGAATCTGAAAGTTGTATTTTCCAAAATATCACAGGAAAATACTTTTTTTTTTTTTTTTTGGCACTCCATCACCTTGTGTCACAGGAAGAACCTCATTGCCAGGACAGAGGTTGACCTCGGAGTGGCTTCTCCATTGCTCAGGCGCAGCTTGATCCCAGGCTGAGCTTTGTGCAGGGCAAACCTGGCCATGGAAGGCAGCCCCCAGGACAGCCAAGCCCATGGTGTCCCTCTGAAGCATTGCATTACCTGCTCTCCTTACGTTTGGCATCAGAGAAAATGGCCAGATTTCAGATTTTTTTTGTTTTAACATTATCTGAATGTTTCTACACTTCTAACACCACTCTTCCTTATTTAGTAATTGTCAAAGACAAGGAAAAGAGAAACAGAGAGTAACAATAAGGAAATCAAATAAGGAAATATCGGTAACCATAAAAAAGCCCAGGATTACACACTACCATGAAATTATCTCGAAAGCTCTGAGCATGATCGTGTCCTCTATGCATACACATAGGTGTGCTAAGACCCCTTCCAATCCCAGGGAGAAAGTGTGGGAAACCAAGGCACAGAGAGATTGAATGACTTGTCCAAGGTCATAGCGGAAGAATGTCGCAGGAATAGAAGTTAAACTGAGATCTCCCAGGTCCCTGGTGTCCTGAGTCAAATACACAAATGGATAATCAGCACATTTTGCAACCTGCTGATGTGTTTGAAAATCTGTGCCTATTTTTTTATCCCCTTAGAAAGCTTATGCCATTCATTGTTGAGCTCTGGAAACGCTCCATACTAAAGCTATCAAGTCTGTCATCTCTTCAGCATGGCAAAACCAACCTCCTCAGTATCCTCTCCATCAGGCACAGGGTGGGATGGGAGACGGAACGAACAGGGAGTCATTCTGCCAACGTGCTGAACCGCATGTTACGTTTGCTAGGCCATATGGCATTCTGAAATGTCCCTAATGAACATTAGGCAGAGCTTAAAATTGGATAACATATTAAAGAGGAGAATCTTTGCAATCACACCCACGTGTTTCGGCGCCCCGGTGGCAGGCTAAGGCTCTCCCTGCTGACAGCCGCGTCCTCTGCACGCACACACAACACTGAAAAATTCATAGCGTGACAAAGCGGACACGGGAATCAATGCTGGCTGGATCGGTCTCCTTCTCAGCAACCTGGAATGACAGGGTTTTATTATTTGATAAGCTGCAGTCATATTATGGAAGAAGATGGCAGTTTATTGGAGTGAGATCCATTATAAATGACATGGAAGCATTTTTCCCTACAAAATCTTGCAACCCAAATGCAGGGAATAAATCATGCAAGCCCTGGGGAGGCGATTTGCCTCCAACAATCAGGCTCCCTTGGCCTGCCAGTCAGAAACGGTTAGCACACGAGCAGCTCCGTTGTGTGCCTGCGCCAGCAAGAACATTCCCCGTTGTGTGGGGAGAGAGGGGCTGCACCAGATGGCAATTAATTAGAAACGGAGCGCTGAGAAGTGGATGGAAGATCTGATGAGTGGATGATATCTTAGTGATTTGACTGATTTAGTGTTCTTTAATATGTTTTTGTGCTTTTCAAAGCAGCTGAATTCTTCAACATCCTGGGACAGCAAAGACATAGTCCGCTTTCTCAGAAAGGACCTGAGCTGACATTAATTAATTAATAGCCATCACAGCTGCAGACTTCTCGGATGTGTTTCAAATTCCAGTCCAAGACAGGGGTTTGGACCCAGTATTTCTACACTGCACATGGATTTACGCAGTTACTCGTCCCTTCCAACGACAGGAACGTGCCATCCTGCTGAGCGTGTGCTCATCTCATCTCATCTCATCTCATCTCATCTCATCTCATCTCATCTCATCTCATCTCGCTGCCGAAGGTCTCGCGCGTCAGGGCTGCACACAGCAGCTCTGCTCGAAAGCCCCCACATGGGAAATCTCCAGGTCAGGCAGTTGTGGAATTCAGAAAGACTTTGTGCATGCAGAACCTGTGGTGAGGGAGTCCTGAACGCATCCCGAATGGAAATGGAGATGGAGAATCACACGTCCATGACCATGAGTGCTCATGATGTGAGAGTACATCTGGCAATGACTGAAGTTACTGGGAAAGGTTGATCTTTCTCCTTTTTAGAAATCCACATCCATTGCTAATCCTTTCTAATGTCCTTCTCTCAGAATTGAGCATATGACTGACCCCCACTTCCGTGATGTCCATCTTCATTCTATTGATTTAATCACAAGTGGCTGAGCTTCCATCTGTTCCAACTGGATAATGACAGAAGTCTGTGATACAAACTCCCTTCCTACTCCTCCCCTCACCCCCAAAAATTATTCCTATAAATGGCTCAGTGCTTCGGAAGAGGAAACATTTCTCTTCATAAGTAGTTATTTTTGTTTTAACATAAATTAATGGAAAAACTAGGAAGACTCATTAATCTCTAGAGTATGCTTGCCAGTGTTGGAATAAAGTATTAACTCATTGCCCTGAAGTGCAGGTAGATCATTGTTTCTGAGTCTCAGTAGTTCATTAAAAGATTGCTTTTTAATTTTTTTATGTATAGTTCCTTTCCAGAGAGGAATTGTCAGTTTTGGAATACTTTGTTTCCCTGACAGAGAAACGAAGTTACTAATGAATAAAGAGTTTTCTCGACAGTGCAATTATATTACCCAGAATGTGGTTCCAAATGCAAACACCATCGTTCCTCTTCTACGATTTACTGCCACGTTGCTGGCTTGATTTTGTCTTGCTTTGCTTTACTTCAGGTGGCTTAGGACACTTTCATAGTGCTAATTACTCAGTGTCATGTTAAGCTTTCATCCGATCATGTTTGTAGGGTTTTAGGCTTGGTTTATCATCCTAGTTATTGCACTGCATTGATCTGTGCAAGCCAAGTGCGCTGCTACAGTATTGCTGTCTCTCAATTCCCTGAGGCCTCACATTTTAAAACCATTTGCTCTGGCCTCCGGGAAGTAATGGATTTGTAATAGTCTGAGTACAAACGCACACAACCATTTAATAAGCGAATAACTGTAAGGACAGCTCATGTGGTGGCTGGGTGTTGGAGGTATATCCTGGCTTGATATACCAAGAGTAGACTAAAGGAGGAGAAAGGGCTGCAACCATAGGTTGTGCAGTAAACATTTGCCTTTTCTCCAGCTGTAAATTCTTGTCAAATGAATACTGCAACATTCTTTGCTATATGAAACTATTGCTCCCATTTTTAAAGCAGAACAAACATCATCTCCAGGTCTGCAGATTGACCGTGTGTGCGACCCTGAGGGCCCCTGAGGCGGCTGCTGCCCCGAGGCTGCAGTCCTGGTCCTTTTCCCTTCCACATTTCTTCTCTGGACAAGAACAACGTGGCAGAAGGTCTTTACTTTGCTGCAGCCTCTCCCTCCTGCCTTAGCCATCTACAACCCTTTGAGGCGTATCTGAGTTAGGCATCAAGACCAGGAGGCAAGTCACCCAAGGCAGCCGAGCCTCTGCAAGGGTATTTCAGGATCATGATATCCTCCTCACTTCAGCACCACATGGAGCACTGGGCTCCTGAGCCACCTCATCAGTGATGGCTTCAAGCTGAGTCGCACAGACGGGGGGATTGGAGAGCAATGGCACAATCCAGTTCACCCCAAAAAAGAGAGGGCTCAGCTCCAGAAAGCACCCCTAGCCACCAGGGGACTTGTGAAAACACACGCTGATCTAGGCCATTGAAGCAAGATAAACTCCTTTCCTTTGCCCTACAGTGTCTCAGAGACAGATCTGAGAGAGATTCTGCTCCATAATCAGAAGAATATGGCAGAAGGGAAACGAAAAGAAATCCAGGGAATAAAATACAAATCTCTATATGGCACCAAGGAATCTGGGGGGCAAGAGGTAACTCTCAGACATACAGAGCAGCACATGTTGGGCCACGCTCCAGTTCATGCCCGTGTGGAAATCTCGTGCACGGGTTTGGGCTTGCTGCAGTGCTCGAGGCAGAGGAACGTCTTCCAGGTTACCTCCTCACGAAGGCAGGAAAACGGGAGGTTTGTCTGATCCCAGAGACGGCCTCGGCCTTCGAAAACAGCAGCACCGGCATTCGGCGTGCGGCAAAGTCACTACTGTGGGGCTTGCCCCAAATTCATGTGAATGCAGGCAACTCCGTGACTTTTTAAGAAAACGCCTCAATGGCAAAGGCACTAACAAGCTGCCATGGGACAACCCCTAACATCATGGGATGTTAGCCTCATCCCATGAGAGAGAAAAGAAATCAAGGTTCCAATTCAAAATCTTAGAGATTTATACCCATTTTAGCCTCTGCATCTGTTCAGCAGACTGCCAACATTTCCTTATTACAGGGCTTAGTGTCCAGAAGAAATGGCCAAAGTGGTAAGAGGACAATTGTCAAAAAATACCTGAGAAGTTTTCAAGCTTAAATTTAGACTTTAAAAAGCACGTTTTTTTTTTCTTTTTTCCTTTTTTTTTTTTTTTCTTTATGGTTCTGGGCTCTGCCTGCTTTCCCCAACCTATTTTTTAACTTCTTCCAAGTAAAACAGGCAAATGTCCAAACTGAATGTTTCCTCATTTACATTTACCCGGAGCAAAGGAATCACGAGACTCTTTCTTGCCAGGAAATCCAGTTCCCTGAGTAGCACCAACTCTGTGCATCTTGGTTTGAAATGCAACTGAAATATGTTAAGTGTAAGAGCACTAAACTTCAAGGATGCGCTCTTGGCTGGCACGGAGGCATTCTGTTCCTTGGTTAATTCGTTTGTAACATCAGTGCACGTGGAATAAGAACAGAGTGAAATATAATTACTCATGGCATTATTTGGTGGAAATGAGAAGCTTTGTTTTTTTTTGTTTTGTTTTTTTGCAATAGAACCTGCACCGTGATAGAAGGGATAAAAGAAGGAAGTGAGAGGCAGGGGGGTGAGAGAAAGAGGACATGAGGAGAAGAAAGGATTTTTTAATATATATTTTCATTGAAATGTTTTCCCAAGAAAAGTAGTGAAAAATGCTTTACAGTAGTTCTTGCAGGAGCAGCTGTATCAGATCTCTTCGGGATGATCAAGTGTTTTCTTTGTTGTCTCCTAATGAATTGAATTTTTCCTGTAATTGTTTGGCCAGCCAGTCTTCAACACTGCCAAGGTTTATATTAAAGTGTAGGGGAAGAAGTGCTGATAATCTCCCTCAGGCTTTGATGAAAATTTTGGTTTTGAGTCACATACTCTGAAAAGCTTTATTTTTTTTTTTTAAAGTTTCATCGTTAAGAGCTTTGTAATTCGTTCACTATAAACTGATTTTTATCCAGACACAGCACTTCCCCCGCACTGATGCACTGGCATCACAGCACCTGAAACACCAGCACGTTCCTGCAGAGGGGTTGTTCCTCAATGCAAAATACAGTCAGACCAAGGGTCAGTCACGAAGTGCAGGGGTTATGAGGAAATTCCCATCCTTGCATCTGCGTGGCCCAGAAAAAGCAGGAATACAGGGATATTTCCTTTAGGTTTTGGGTTGCCATCAGATGAAATGGAGCTGTGGGGCAGGCCCAGATGCAGCAACATTTTACAGCATCGAATCTCTGCTCTGGTGCTTTTCTTGACACTGTCCAGACGCTAACACTGCCCTCATAGCCCTATCCTGACTTGTTTTCAGCTGCCTGGACTCATTTTACCATTTACTCTTCTTTACTCTTTTACCATTTGCTCTTTCCCCGGGAAAGTAGGGGACAAGGGGACAATATGCAACAAGGCAGGCTGCGTATTTCCATACATATCAATACAGTAAGAAATACACTGCTAAAGGAGAGCTTGAAAATAACCTCAGAGTGCTAGATAGAAAGCTCAAGAGCTGCATTTTGTCTTGAGCACCACTCGCTACGCTGCCGGACCCTGTCCCACGTGAAGGACACGGACCCAGAGGCAACTGGATTTGGGCCGCAGCAACAGATGTTGGGGGAAAAGTGCTCTGCTGAGAGGAACCTGGGGACTCGTAAACATTTTGCCTGGTTTCCAGATCTGGAAGGAGGATTAGCACCTGGGACGTGCTACAGAGCGTCTCCCTGCAGCCAATGCTTTCATCTCCATCCTCCTTGCTTAGGGTTTGGAAAGAGAAAAATAGATTTTGTCACGGCAGCCAAAGCAGAGAGGGAATCCTGATCACCCAAAGGGGGGACGCTGTCTGTGCGAGCTGTGCCTCCTCATCCCTCAACACTCATTTGCAGCTCCCTGGTATCCAGTAATTATTGTCCTGGAGCTTTTCCAGCAGCACTTTGCTGCGTGTGAAATTCAGAAAGACGTTCTGGGCAGCACAGGCTCCTCACTGGACGGATATCACTCTTCAAATCATGTCTCTGGCAGAAATCCTGAATACTGGATTCATTTTTATTTTCTAACAAATCCTCAGCAACACTGGATTGAGGTTTGCCATTCTATTGAACTTTCCTAGAGGCAAGCTTGTTTGCAAGAACAGGGAAGAAAAAGAATTCAGAAAAGATGAAAGAAAATATATGCATTTAAGTCCTGATTTCCAAAAGCTTATAGGAGGACTTAAACACATCTACAGCCTTGTCCTGAACAGGAAAGCTGTTCTCGAAACCTTTATGGTAACATTTGTACAGCTGTTTTTCATCTTCATAATTGCAATGCAAAGAAAGGGAGGTTAGGGAGAGGGAATACTGGGACACAGCATTTTATAGAGAAAATATAAATAAATTATATTGTCCTGTACAATTAAAACCTGTTATTGCTAAATAATAAATAAATACTAAATAATACATAATTTTTAAAAAAAGGTTAACAGCTGATTTCTGTAGGGAAGCCATGAATTAAACATCATGCAAAACAATTAAACTCTAGGAAATGGGATTTCTGATCTGGTGGTCAACAATTAAAAATGAATGTGCTGCTTTCCCCAGGGAAAGGCAGGAGGCTGTCGTGCTTCCTGCTATGGGGAACAGCCTCCCGCGTGTCTCCAGTTCTGCAAACAGAAGGCAGATCTGCAGTAAGGGGCAGAGGGACCCGCTCTCAGACGCTGCTGCACAGGACGCCGGTTGCAGTTGTTATTTCTGAAGGGGAGACACCACGGAGAGGCACTCGCTCCTCCCTGCAGCACCTCCTCAATTCTCCCCTCGCACTTCCTTGCAAATACAACTCCTAACAGCATGGAGCATCCTGACAAGCAAATCCTGATTCCAATGCACCAGCTGTGACAGGTTTGTCCAGAAAACAGTTACCGGGAGGGTACCCAAAGCACAGCTGCCCTTCGTAACAACATCTATAGCAGGAAGACTGTGCTAATTGCCACGGGGCAGGGTTAGCTAAGCACCTGCAGGAGTTCAGGTATTTCCTTGCACTGTCTCTGGGCTAAGTGTTCAAAACTCAGCATAAAACTCTGCTCTAATGTGACTCTATGGTTTCTGAGGTGAGGCTGGTTTGCACACAACTATCTCCTTCATTTTCTTGGTGCTGCACATCCTCAGAACGATGCGCTTCAGCACCACACATGCAAAATCAAATAAAGCGCAACTGTCTAATCCAAAGCAAAATATCTTCTGATCCGATCGTTAATATTTTCCTCATTTCATTCCTGCTGTGAACACCCTGGAGAGATGTCCTGTCCCGGAATTCGCTTTGGTGCCACCCGACCACGTTGTCCTCTGCCTGCACCCGAGCAGGGGCAGGGGCAGGGACACGATAACCGGCTGCCTCCCCGTGCCCGTTGCTTGGGGAATAGTGTGAATTGTTTGCCATGGCCAACGCGCGTTCGAACAGATGGTAAAGATCCCCGTTCCTGCCAGCAAGAGTCAAGAGATGCCGCTAACATCCATTTAGAACGGGAAAAAAAAAAGGAAAGAAAAAAAAGCTAGCTGAGAATTTACCCAGGTCTGTTGCAGGTGAAATCTGTCAGCTAATGAGTAGTTTCAAAGTGGTTTTACTGAATCGTTCATTAGAAAACTTATCTCCGCTTCCCATGCTGATAGGAAGAATCCCAGACGGGCACTTTTCTTCACTGATAAATAGTTTCTAGTTATATTCTGAAAGGAGTTTGCTGTGCTTGTGGAGGCAAGCTGGAAAGAAGCAGCGCATTTTCCCAAATGCCTGAAGGGAAGCAGCTCATGTGCTTTATTTCCCTGAATCTGGATTTTGACCCTATTCATGCTAGGATTCCCAACTTAATACATGGATAAATACACATTCCTGACGCTGTCACCTCTTTTGTTGTGAGATAAACTGCCTGCCGAGTGCCCCTGGTACAGAAGAAGCTGCTGTCATGTTTAAGGGCACTTTCCAACTCTGCCCTCCAGGCTCTTGTAGGTGCATGTGTACCACAGACACATTTTATCCATGCAGATGGATAAAATACTGGAGAACCCACAATATAACAGCTTGGCATGAACGTCTTGCAACATTATTTACAATGGAGGCACAAATTAGTGAAGCGAAGATGTGACGTAGTAGGAAACACAGCTCACAGCGTCAGCTGTCCCTCCTCCTTCCTCTGCGCTCCCTGGAGTTTTTTAAAGGTCAAGAAGATGAGAACAGTGCTCATTTCCTAAGAAAATCAAGTGATGAAGGTCAAAAAAAAATTGTTACCAATAATCTTGAGATTTTCTTCCATTTGCTTCACAGAGCACTGAGCTCTGGGCTACGTGGGACTGAGTACTTTGTGATTAACATTTGCTGTGATTGGTTGATCCCGTGTATAAAATAGAACAGAAAGCTCACCTTTAAGACACATATTTTTAGCAACTGACCCATATGGTACAAGCTGTTGCCCCCCTTTTTTTTTTAAGAATATATTTTTTTTATATACAAAATGTTTCACTTTAATTGATAGGCAACATTTCAAAGAGCTGGGCAACACCACTCCTGGTAGGAGGGAAATTGTAGAAATGCCTTTTCCTTTCTTCCCTCCCTCATACACATTTTTTTCTACATTTTAACATTCATTCCCATTTCTCTGCTCTTCACAGAGGAAATCTGCTGGTATTTTAAAAATATATTTTGAATACATTTTTGTTTTTAATTGAAAAAATCTGCAGTCAGTGGCACTGACCATTAGGTTTCCTATTTCCAATAGATAAATAAACCTACTGAGAAATGGACTTTGCGTGTGATAATCTGAACAGATCCGAGGTTCTGCTTTAAGCACGACCCAAACAGCTCCAGCAGAAGAGGATGTCCTGGTCTTACTGGCCGCATCTGGTGGCACTGCCTGGGCACGGGCTGGGTGACAAAGGCCCTGCGCCTCAAGGAGCTGCCGTGACGGGAGGCCCCGGGGTGGCACCGACACAGGGGACGGGAGCAACCTCGGGGTCTGACGGGGAACCTGCGTCTGCCTTGGCCTCCACAGGGCTGCAGAGGCCCTGCCGCCTCCCTGCCATCTGCAGGGAGGACCCCGGGCGTCTGGCAACGTTTGCCCCAACACATCTCTGCACACAACATAACATAAATGCAACGGGGAGCTTGAAAAGGTCACCTTGGCAATGACCAAGGGAGGACAGACCCTATCTAAGCGGCTCCAACAGACATTTACCCAACGTGCAGGTTTGCAGTGCTGCAGCCTCCCCAGCCCCTAACAATCCTATCACTTCCCATGCAATGTCAAAAACAGGGAAACCGGTTGCCTGCCCCCTCCTCACAGCAGCTTCAGCTCACACCTCCCGTCGTGGTTGAGCCATTCAGCAGCTGTGTGTCTCCTAAAGGCACGTTTGGCTGCAGCTCTTCCAGCAGTTGTGTCCATGTTACCCGGTGGGTGCAGTGTTCTCCGGGCTGCCTTAGTCCCCTCTTTTCCTTTTTTCCCAGCTCCCACCCCACGCTGCAGCTGTAGAGCCTGTTTGGACTGGACTGGATCAAAACCTGTGCGTCAGTGTGGGGGCAGAGCTGCCTTTGCTCTGCAGGCAGCAATGCACTCTCAGTCATTCAAAGCTCTGCCTACAGCCAGCTCTAATTTTACTCTATTTTGTTTATATCGGAGTGGCTAGGCTGGTATTTTTTCCTCTTCTCTACTTAATCTACCTTTGTTTTTTTCCAATAATAGCTTCTCTCTTCATCTGTTTATAGCTACTGCCCTTTCCTTCAGGTATTGCCAATGCAAGCGATCTCAAATTGAGCCCAATTACTGTGGAGGTGCTGAGGGTAAGTCACTTATTTGTAGATTAAGTTTTACATTTGAAGTACTATTGAGATAGATGATTTTTCTGTGTTGTTGCTGCTCCCGGTCACACTGCAGTGTGGATGAGAAGGGAATACAGCGAGGGGAGCAGCGTGGGCTGTGCCAGCATTCCTTCCTGAAGCCTTGCACGAGAAGTGACTGAGAGATTTTTATTTCCTTGGCAGGTGGCACTTAGCATAGGGAAACAGGATTGGACAGACTTGGTTCTTGCATGCTCCAACTGAAGGAAACAAATGGTCAACAAACAGCACAGGGAGAAATCCCTTCCAAAGACGCTTTAATATCCTGTCTGGGTTTGCAAACACCGCTTGCTTATTTCTCTTTTTTTGAAACAACAAATCTCCTCGTGAGATGGTAGAGCGATGTGACAGAACAAAGAGGCCTCCTGCAACTTGGCAAGCAGCAGCACTGGCAAAGCTCAGTGAAGGAGGTCCCTCTGCAGCACACCAGGACATGACACACATTGACGTGTGGATGGTGTCTCATCACACCACAACATGCCACATGTCCAGGCGTGGATGGTGTGTCTCATCACACCACAACATGCCACACGTTGAGGTGTGGATGGTGTGTCTCATCACACCAAGACATGCCACATGTTGAGGTGTGGATGGTGTGTCTCATCACACCACGACGTGCCACGTGTCGAGGCGTGGATGGTGTCTCATCACACCAGGACATGCCACATGTTGAGGTGTGGATGGTGTGTCTCATCACACCACAACATGCCACATGTCGAGGTGTGGTGTGTCTCATCACACCACAACATGCCACATGTCGAGGCGTGGACGGTGTCTCATCACACCACGACATGCCACGTGTTGAGGTGTGGATGGTGTGTCTCATCACACCAAGATATGCCACATGTTGAGGTGTGGATGGTGTGTCTCATCACACCAGGACATGTCACATGTTGAGGTGTGGATGGTGTGTCTCATCACACCACAACATGCCACATGTCGAGGCGTGGACGGTGTCTCATCACACCACAACATGCCACGTGTTGAGGTGTGGATGGTGTGTCTCATCACACCAGGACATGTCACACGTTGAGGCACGGATGGTGTCTCATCACACCAAGACATGCCTCATGTTGAGGCGTGGATGGTGTGTCTCATCACACCAAGACATGCCTCATGTTGAGGCGTGGATGGTGTCTCATTCACTGAGACATCGTGCATGCCGGTGTCTCAGTACAGAAGATGAGAGCAAGGAAGGGCAGGAGGAAGCCTCATTCCTGCAGCTCTTCTAGGTAAAGCCTGATCCCCTCAGCTGGGAAATTGAACTTCTGTCTCACATCCAAGGTAGAAGCTAGTTAATTCAAATCTCCTCCTTCTGGTTTCGTACTTCATTGATCTTGGAGCTGTAGAAAGCAGGAGTGGGGGAACCTCACAAGGCCAGTAACTTCTTTGTCCTTCTGTCCCAATGACAGAGCGCTAATCCAAGTGAAGCAATAAGGTATTTGTTTAATCTAATCTTGAGAACCTCCAGAGATGCATACTCAGCACCCCCTCCAAGCAATCAGTCCATGTGCGTTACCCTTCCAGCAATAATGTGTTTGTGCTTTTTTGTTGTTTTTTGTTCTACCTAGATCCCGTTCTTTGACATTCCCAGATACTATTATTTATGAGGCTGAGACCTGGCCCTTATGTAGGAAGGAAAATCAGCTGCAAAGCTGAGTGAAGGAAGTGATTTTGCATCATCTGTTGAATTTCAGCATGAAATATTTGGCATGAAATAGAGATATTTTTTGGCATGCTGAATGTGGACTATGTAGGCTTCTTGAAAAATTATCTTACATATAAAAATATTCTTAGTTATTGCATAGCAGCTTCATGTCTACCAGGGTCAGTCAGAGGGAATGAAACAACATCTTTCTGCATAGTTTTGGCAAAGAAAGCAGCACAAAAAGCCCAAAATTCCCATGTTGGAGATCTTAGTTTTTTGTTATCATGGGTGTTTGATTCCCTCTTCAAAAACAGTAACCAAAATAGTTCTTGCAGTGGGTTATACCACATTCATTCTGTACCTAAAAAGGTACCTGAAAAATGAAATCAGTAGCCCTATAGTCTTCTTGTGGACACTAAAAAGAAAATAGTATCGGGGAAAAACAAAGGAGGAATAAAGATCCACCAAGCTGGCCATACAGAGGACGTCCCAGTTCACAGAGAATCCAGTGATGGACAGAGCTTAACAGAGAAACCAATATACAGAGACTTCAGAACAGCAGGAACATGTTGGGCTGTGAAACCTCTAGTGAGAGGCAGGAAACTGAACTCCAAGTTACCTGGAGTCAGCAAGGAGCCCATTAAATAATTCTAGTGAGTGAGAGCAGATGCTGAGAGGTGGGAAATAGAAGTGTTTAAGTCACCTTCAGAGAGTGCAGAGCTCTTCTGGCAGGTTGCATAAGAGAAGACCAAAGGCAAGGAGGGAGTTTACATGGTCCTGCTATGGCAACCATGAGAAGTAGCACACGATGCTACTAGGTAGGACATGACCACTACAAGTGACACCGTGCTCGGATTGTCCTGGAGTTTCTCAAGGAGCCAGGTCACCAAACGATGGGCATTGGGGATGGAATGAGGGAGAAGCTCTTGGACGTGAACTGCCAGCGGATCTTCCTTGCTCCTTTTCAGCGCACTCCCTCCCATGGGCACGAGCACCCCGAGGAGCCCGCCTGGCCCCGCTCTGTGCATGCGGTGACAGAGGAGGGCTGCGTGCTCCACTGCCATGGGGAAAGCGAGACCTCTCCTGGGAGCCCTGCTTGCTTTGCTGGCAGCCATCACAATGGCCCTTTATGTCTTTCTTTACCCTTCCTTCCCCAGCTTCTCTTTTCTCTTCCCTCTTCTAAGTTACTGTCAACCCGTTCCAGGCAGCATTTTGTTTTCATCTGTAACATGGATCCTTCTTTTTCCCTTTTCTATGATTCTCAGTATGACAAGATGACATTTCTGACAAGTAAGCCTTCCTCTTCCCCCCTCCCCTCATTCTGTGGATGTTTTCTTAGCCAATTAATCTAACATAATGTTCTATTTAGGTTTTGAGAAGCCAGCGTGACTTCTTAAGGAGACAGAATGTGTGGCTGGGAAAGGAGGTGTGGGGGAGACGGCGAGGAACCCGGAGGAGCCTCCCAGCGCCTGGAAGTGCTCAGCAGGAGGGTGGCAGCACGGAGTCGGCAGCGTCCTCCTTCTCCATCTCCTTTCTCACAGATGTCTTTGATACGTGGCTGCGAATGCACTGTGAGAGACTGAGATGTTTGAGTAATGAGGAGGGGGAGAAGGTTCTGTTGAAATACTCTGGGGTGGGTATTAGAGATGTGTCTATCAGGCTCTCTCCAAAGATCCCTCCACATAATAAGCAGGTAGGAACAATGCAAAATACAAGCAGGAGAGGGATTGCTCTTCCCCACTGAACATGCATCTCCAAAAGGAATAGCCAAGTTTTCAAGATCAAAATAAGGAACTTGATACGGGGGGGAAAAAAAAGCAAAGAAAAAACAACTTTTTTTTTTCACATCCTCTCCTTTCAGTTAGATATTTCAGTCAAGTCTAAAATCTTTATGCTCCAAATGCTGCTGAGTCACATGGAACAGCATGCACAACAAACAATTTTAGCCAAATTTCAATCCCAACTATTCTTCCTGAGTTCTGGAAGAGCTTAGTTAGTTTTCTTTGATTTTCCCTCAGACCTTTGTTCTATCGAGTTTTAGGTTGTTCTCAGAAAGGCATCCCCAGATGGCCCTCAGCATCTACTCCCATTTAAGTTTTGGATAATTAGATTCCTTTTTTTTTTTTTTTTTTTTTTCCCAGTCTTTCAAATTCATGAGGGCTAGAAATGCTCTCTTTCTGTTTTATGTTAAATCTGAAGGTCTCACAAAATCTTATGTATATGACAAAATCTTATGTATATTCACATGATAGTTTAGAGCATCCACTGTGATAAAATCACAGGACTCAACACTGGAAACACACAGTAGAAAAGTTCAATTTCCAAGACCGCCTTTTCTTGCACAAAACTTGCACAAAAATGTCAGTATAAGAACAGAGTTGGCTTATCGCCTCCCAGGTATTGCCCCTGGGATTGTAACAGTGTTCCCTTGGGTTTCCCAGCCTACTCAATCATCCCAAGCTGGCCCCTTTGTGGAAGCCTTCCCGTAAGCAGTCCTGTCTTTAATCCACCTTGCAGCTATCTAAATAGCTGCATCTTAGAGCCTCATCCATAAAGCTCGCAGTGCCCGTGCCATAGAGCTTCCAGTTACTCCTTCTTTTGCTTGGCCTATGGTTGGCTGAGTGAACAACCTGCAGGACTGTGTGCTGCTGTGTAGGAAGGAGCTTTACAAATGCAAATGCTCATATACTAGAAGGCTTCACAGGCTGCACTGCACTGGCATCAGTCCATGCACCGCTACCAGTTTCCTGATCCCCTCATCCAATATTCCATGACCGTCCCCGGTCTGGAAATGACGGAGGATCTTCCCGGGGAGGGAGCCTGGAGTGCCCGGAACGCGGTGCAAAGCCCTGTCCCCCGAGCAGGCAGAGCCAAGCGGAGCTGCGAGGCCGCTGGGCCTCCTTCTGCCTCCGAAACGGGAAGGATGCGGAGCGGGGATGTGTACGATGCTTTAAGGGAAAAAATAAAAGCGAGGGAGAGAAGTGACACGTTTCTGACAGCTTTGCAAAAAGAGAGGGACAAGAAGTTAATTTGCACTTGCGTGGCTTACAAGAGAGTTATCTTCAACTCAAGGCAGTTTGCGCCATTAAAAACAAAGAAAACAACTCAGGTTGTTGGTCTAAACATTGCTACAAAACCCAAAAAAGATTTTCTTCTTCCCATCACATGTCATGGAATGCACACAGTGGGGGGGAAAAATTAAGAAATCTCTTCCCTTCTGCTTTTTTTTTTTTTTTGGTCTTTTTGAAGGGAGTTGAAAGCAGATCCTTTAAAAATATATAATTTAGCTTAATTTTTGTGTACAGCATCAGGAATCTGTCAAAAGCAATGGATGCCATGTCCCTTGCCCCAAGGACCTGAAATAACAGTCTGCTAGATTATAAAAGAGCCTGGGTGGCTGTGACACTTCTTTCATTACCCACTGCAAAAGAAAATAGATGTTGTGTAAACTAGAAGCTTGTGGGCGCTAATGGCAGATTTTCACATGGGATAAACATATGTTCAGTTTGCTCAGAGCAAGAGAATTTCCCATTTCAGTACAAGAAAAAATTAAAGCCTTATTTTTACTGACAGAAATTTCACCCTGGAACACTCTGGTAATTATTTGCAGAATTCAATTCTCTGCCTTTGGATGTTCAAAGAAGGTTATAAGAACAGTAGGAAACTCTGGCTACCTCCTAATATTACTACAAGTCTTGAAAATGTTTGAAGCATCTAGGTTTTTATGTCTTTTGTGGATTATGATTCAATGTCAAGTCTGAAAGTTTGTGGAAAATAAGACATATATAAAATTGAAAGGATCAGTGCTCAGTTGGAGAACAGGCCAAGGGAAGCCCAGATGTGGATTCCACTCACTAGTTCAAAAATCTCAGGGGAACACTCCTTCCCCTTTCCTGCTGTTGCACAGACACCTTCACGCACAGGGTTCAAACCCCATTACAACTCTTCTCCATACCAGCATTTTGGCTCCAACACTTTAAGCCAACCCAAAACTGCCCAAGTGAAATGGAGAACACAAACAACGGAGGAGAAATGATTCCCATCTTTGCTACATCTCCAGGATTTGGTCTATGCTGAAAACTGTGGATGGTCTTTGTTACAGAGAAAAGGTTGATAGTTCTGTCTCAGAATCTTGCCATTCTCTAACTGTACCCCAGCTTCCCCTCTACATCTCCTGCTTTCAGGAAAAGATTATAAAATCCACAGAATCTGCTGGCTATTTTTCGAGAGTGCTGCCATGCAGCGCATCAATCCTGGCTTGAATCTGTTGACTGCTTTCACCATGCTCCAGGTTTTAACAAACATAACCTTGTAGCCTGAACTTCACTTATTAATTTGCGCACCTATAAAGTGAGAGCCATTTCAGAGTGATGTGCTTCAAAACCTGGACATTTCTACTCATACAGCCGTATTCAAAACTTATTTTATGTCTGTACAATAACAGCGAAAGAGTGGAAGAACTGAAAAATGACACCTAGTAACAAACAAGGTTTTAGATTAGAAGATTTTGATACTATCTTAGAAGATTAGAAGAATTTGATACTGTATGTAAAACAAGCTTTCATTGCAGGGACTGGCAGGCGGTAATTCTTGTGCCACCATTTTTCCCCTCCAGGATTTTTTTCATGTGGTTTCTCAGCACAGGAGTTTGTGACACGCAGCAGGAACGCTGTGGCTGCCACACTCGGCACGACACAACCCCAGCAGCGGGTCAAGCACTAGCACAGCCCTGCATTCCCTCTCCTGGACTCGGCACATACGCGGTCACGCGGAAGGGCACCTCGCTTCGGCCCAGTACACCTTTTGCTGCATCCATTTTTTTTTTTTTTTTTTTTTTTGGCATTGATTCTCCATTCAGGGCTTCCCTCTCCAGCTGCCACAGCACGTCCTCTTTGTGCACAGGCCACGCTGGGTTCTGGCTAAGAGCCTCCTCTTCCAGCTCTCCCAGATTGGAGCATTCATAATAGGAAACAGGACATACTGTTGGCATTTGCTTTGTTCCTGGAAGAGGCCCCTGTAATTCCAAGAACTAATTTTGGAGGAGGTTAAGTAGCTTTTAGAATAAGAACAATGACAGCACAAATAAAATGTGCTTCAATTATTTTTAGGCAGCCCTAGAAACCTGGAAGTGATGCTAAAGCCTGGAGATGGGTGAAAGGCAGAGCAGGATGGGAGCCGGACTTGTGTTAAGTATGATAAAACTTAGGTAAAACGTGGCTTGTGTTGTGAAAACTTCTAGAAAACCAAAGAAAATAAGGAGCCCCTCCTGACTGGCATCTTTACCGTTTTCTCTTAGAAGTGATAGCTTATTTTGTTACACCGTCATTTCACGGTACATGTACAAAGATCTTCTACCACCTTTTCTCCAGGGATACACCTGAGCTGGTTTAAAAGGTGCCTTCCCTCCTGGCTATGTAAGCCTGCTGCAAAATACCAGAGCAAGTCTGTAGTGCCAGAGATGAGGGAAAGCAGCACTTGGTCATTAAATTAAGGATATCCAAAGATAATTGTGCGAACATGAGACCTCCCAGTAGTAATTCCCAAAAGATAAATCAAGAGGAAGACAGACAAGTATATGAATAAATTGCAAAGCAGTAAAACAAGGTTATCATAGCTGAAAGGGGAAAATGGGGGGCCCAAAGGACAGTTAGGTCAAAGAAAAGGAGGTGGCAATACTGCTTTTGAAGGACAAATGGGAGAGAAGTGAATCCGGTATTAAACCTGAGCTGGTTTACATTAGCCTGTCACAGTGAGAACTCGGGTCTTACAATGTGATTATTGATCTCTTCCCTTCGTGATGTTCAGTGCTGAAATGTCCTGAATACAAATGGGGGTTTTTAATGGATTCTAGCATTAAAAAAAAAAAAAAAAAAAAAAGAAAGAAAGAAAAGAAAAAAGAGTTTAAAATGTATGGTCACTTCTGAGCCACACACAAGAGCATTCCTTGAGAGCAAAACCTGCAGTAACAATGGAAAAAAAAGAGAGAAAAAGTAGTGGGGAGAGAAAAAGAAAGGAAAAAGAAGAGAGAAAGAATAATGGATTTCTGTGCTTGCCATTTGCTTTTATTCTGACGGGACCATGTGCCCAGATCCCCAGATCCTGCTTATAAGTGACGAAAAAAAAAAATGTCTGATGGATTCTGACATGGAGGGACCTGATTTGAGCACAGAGTTGCAAAAGCCACACGAGGCTCCTCTTTATTTCAGTGGTTTTTTGGTGACATCCTTACTGAATCTAATAACCTCATTTTTCCCTCTCTCTGGTGATAGATTCAGTTACATTGGTAACAAATGGTGACAACATTTTTTTTCTTAAGACTTAAAAAATACACATCCATTGCTTTCCATTTGCCGTCTATAGTCGAGCTAGTGCCGCTAGCCCTTTTGACTTCCTTTCTCATAACCATATATTATTCAGTCCTTTGAGGCAAAGATTCAAGTCATGGCTTCTTCAATTTTCCTTAAATATAGAATAAAAAATTAAACTGGAAATAGGCGCAAAAACTTTGTTTACAATAAGATCAGTCACACGGTAAAATAAACTCAGCAAATGCAGAGATGAGAACCATAAATCTCACTGGCTTTATTGAAAATAAAACAAAACTGGCCCAAACAAGGCAGTTATCACAGGAGGTGACATCACTGAGCACACGAAATGTAGACTTCAGTAAATATTATGCTTTCCTGCAGTTTAAAGTGTCTGGAAAACTTTTAACCCAGTTCCAAGTGAGCGGGAGGAGGGAAATGAAAAGGCAGTTGACAGCAATGAAGAATCAGAATCCCATTCTGAAGGTTGCCCTGAGGATCAGTGTCTCAGCTGAACTAGGGCTGTAGCTGTTGGCCCTGGAGCACAAGCACAGCTCAGGACAACACCACCGAGAACTACCGATCCTTGAATATCAGCCCAAGAAGGCCAATGGGATCTGGGGTGCACTAAGGAGAGCGTCTCCAGCAGGTCGAGGGAGGTGATCCTGCCCCTCTGCTCAGCCCTGGTGAGGCCACATCTGGAGTATTGTGTTCAGTTCTGGAGTATTGTGTCCAGTTCTGGGCTCCACAGGACAAGAGGGATGTGGAGCTACTGGAGAGAGTCCAGCGCAGGGCTACAAGGATGATCAGGGCCTGGAACATCTGCCCTGTGAGGAGAGGCTGAGGGAGCTGGGCCTGTTCAGCCTAGAGAAGAGAAGGCTGAGAGGGGACCTGAGCAGTGTCTAGAAGTACCTCAAGGGAGGCAGTGAGGAGGATGGGGCCAGCCTCTGTTCACTGGTGGCCACCGACAGAACTAGAGGAAACGGCCACAAACTGAAACACCAAAAGTTCCACAGGAACTTAAGGAAAAATTCCTCCCCGGTGAGGGTGCCAGAGCACTGGAACAGGCTGCCCAGAGAGGTTGTGGAGTCTCCTTCTCTGGAGATCTTCAAACCCGCTTGGACACAGTCCTGTGCCACGTGCTCTAGGTGACCCTGCGTGTGCAGGGGGTTGGACTAGGTGACCTCCAGAGGTCCCTTCCAGCCTTAAGGATTCCATGATTCTATGATTCTATAAATTTCCTTGCCCTGCCTGGTTCAACCACAGCCTCAACTGGTTGAACTCCACGTTCAGCTACGTCTCTTCATCCACTGTTTGTGGATCCAGCTCTAGCAGTCAAGAATTATTGTGTCTTCCTCACCCACACCACCAGACATGGCTGTCTATTGCCATTTTATATCATCAACTTCATTATGCAGGTGACGCAGGATGGTAAATGTACTGTGTTTAGTCCACTGAGACTCCCAAACTGAGTAGAAGGCTCCATGACACAACATTCGGCCACATTAAATCCTGTAAAAAATTGCTGTCGTTTCTTTTAGTAAAACAGGGACATCCCTGGGTTTAAGGCTTTCTGCAAGTGAGTCAGCACAGGGACCTTTTTCAGATGAATCCCTAGCATTTGCTGATTATTCTTTGTTGCCACAGTCAAATTATTTATAAGGCACAATGGGATTTTTTGTTGAATAAGACTTTATCCATCTTTGTTGCTATCTATTCTGTTATTCACCCTTGATAAGCATCTTCTGGTGCTTCTCTTATTATTTTTCCTGGTGCCTATTTACAGATGAAGCTTTGCATCTCTCTCCTGAGTAACCTTTGGAGAAAAGCTTTCGGTAGGACAGGGATAGCCTGAGGTGACTGAGCATACAGTTATTTCTTCTCTGCTTGCTTAGTCAGAAGGCTGAAGAAAGGGAAGAACAGACCAGGGATCAACACTGTTTACACAGCCCAAATCTGGTATTATTTATCAACATCTCTTTTCAAGTCATTCTGCCCTACCCTTGGAATGGGGCTACCAGGAGAGCAGGTACACTGAGATGACAGAGGAAGACCAAAGAAAGAAAAAGGTAATGAGAGCAGAGGAATACGCAATGCGAACATTTCAAACGGATATTTAATTATTAATTTACAAATCAAAATACTTTTCTACCTGGAGACACAGAATGGGCACTAAGATAGACAGGGATAAATCTAACAAAGGTAAGTTACTGTGTCTCAAAACTTGCTACATAATCTCCCATCCATCACAGTTCTCTTTTGAATGCTCCAAGGGAGTCAGGAAAGGATGGAGCTGCCTATTTCTTTTCTGAGAAACTCTGCAAGCACCTTGGAAGAGGTTGAAAGAGAAAACCAGAGCGGTAACACGTTAAAAGCAGAGAGATTAAGTGCCGGGGTCGGCCCGCGGCCGGTGAGCGGCAGCGTCTCCTCACGAGATGGCGGCTGAGCACGGGAGGCGGGAACCGCCGCCACGCGGCCCGCGCGTGACGAGGAAGCTCATTGGACGGCGTCGCGCGGGATCTTCTCGCCGATTGGCTGGCTGTGTTGCTGGGCTCCGCGTGTTGCCGGGCAGGGCAGGGGCTGCCCCGGGGGCGGGAACGCTATAAATTGTGTTTAACCCCGAATCAGGGTCTTTGGTTTCACCGCGCCGAACTCGGGGAGTTTCAGACCCTGCATGAACGATATCAATACTGTTTTTTGATAAGAGTGGGAGATATTCATAAATCAAAAGAGCAAGAGGGAGAGAAGTTAGCCAAAACTCTAGATGAGTTAAAAAAAAAAAAAAAAAAAAAAAAAAAAACAAGCAAACAAACAAGATTAACTCATGGAAGAATTAGATTGCTTTACACAAAGGCACCTTCCTGGATCATGAAGATCCTAAGCTATAAATTCCTGGAAATTGAGAGAAGAATTTCTTCCCCTGTTTTCTGAGCAGGCATCCCTTACCACTGGACTGTGTGACTAAATGGACTCTCAATCTCATCCAGTTCTTATGTTCTTAAATAGGGGAAACAGAGAAGGGAGTTCATGATACAGCTAAAGTTGTCCCTTACATGAAAATGCTATAACCAGGAAATGTCAACTAACACTCACTGAGCTGCAAAATACACACTGATTGGGATGTGTCCCACTGTATGTGCCCGGTAGAGGTTTCTCCATACAGATCCTTGGGCTGGAACCTAACACTGATACATCTATTCCTTTGCATTATACCCATTTCTAAATAACATTAATGGTAAGCAGAAGGTCGTAGAAGAACCAGGAGAAAATATTAATGTATTTGTTATGGGTATCCCCCATTATTGCTATGGAAGACCTCTGCATGCATGGAAGGAAGGGTGAATAAACCCTTTTATTGATGTGTATTGGTGTTGAAAAAAATAATTTATAATGAATTATCTGACTAAAATGTTTTCTGCTCACCGCTCACTTTCCTGGAATACATATATTAGAAAATATCGGACAAGTTCTGTGAGTGTTTGGTATCTATGAGTTGGGGAGCAGTTTCTGGCAGTAACGGGTGTCCCTGTTTGAGCTCCACGTGAGGTTGACGTAGCTTGGCTGAAGGACAGGAGTCTTCCCATCCACAGGGTCTCTTTTAGGCCTGCGGGTTAGATGGAAGTGGGGAGACCTTCTGTGTGGCACTGTGTCCTTCCTGACTGGATGAGTATTCAAAGCATTTCCAGCTTGTGTATATATAATTTAAGTCCTGTGAATACCAGCTGTGACAGTCTGGGTTACTACTTGCAAAGAATCGTATTTGACTGGGAGATGATGAGCTATTTTGACTCATCTGTACCTTTCAATACATTGCCAAGTGAAGAACTGGGGCTGGTCAAATAAATAAATAAAAGGTGTAGGTCAAAGCCCAATATTGTCATATAATTGAGACAGTTTGATTAACTAGATGATCAGCTGCGATGCTTGTGGCCAGAAGTGACTGAGGAACGAAACTGTGAGGCAGGACTGACTTTGTAACTCCCGTCCTCACGCTGGTCTCTTCCCAGAAGACGTGGAAGGAGACACTTGTCCCTGAATGCAGCAGCACGTGACAGAGACGGGACACAGCGACAACACACGGCGTGACAGGAGCCTGCGGGTCACGGCAGTGCGCTGGGGCTGTCTGGCAGTGCGGGCATTTAGTGTACACATGGGCTGGGAATTTCTAACGGGCAGGGAGAGAGGAACCGTGAGGGAGCGCGGAAGGACAGTGACTTGGGTGGAGGCACAAGCGGAGACATGAGTCACCTGTCAAGCGAGTCTGGAAGGGCCAGCTTTCTATCCAGAAGATTAATTAGAGACTGGCTGATTTCTAAGAGGAGATCGGATGGAGGGGTATAGGAGAGGGTCTTTCTAGAAGAAAGAAATTGCAGCCATGTGGGATAAGAGGGAAGATGAACTAGAAGGACCCAGACTAAATGTAGCAAAAGAGTATTTTGGAGGGGGAAAGCAAATGAGAAGAATGCACATCCCCTTCTGCTCTCACTCAGTAAATCTGCGTACGGACAGAAAAGTAAAATTCAGGTATCTGCATTTGCAGTTTCTGATGAAGAAACTATTGAAGGCCCTCACATTTTGGTGCCGAGGGACCTGTATGTACTTCCGTGAACAGCCAAAAGCGATAAGTGTCTTTGGAGCAAGACACTCTGAACACCACGTTCACACAGTGGTGTAAAACGTACTGTGCCGTGAGATCCATTGAGTGAGTGAGGCAAACTGCGGATGTATTGCCTGCTAAGGAGGCCCACGCCTCTGGCTGAATGGAAACTGAACTGGACTGATTTCCTCTGGTGTTATTCCAATGATCTGCTCTCTCTCTTACAAGAGGAGTCTGAGACTAGACCTAGCTCTGGTTCTCAGTTGAAGACCAAGCAGGAGGTCCCATCAACAACACTTCACTACCATCAAGTCACCGCACGGGAAAGGTGGTGTAATATGATGGTTTCACTCTGCCCTAGGCCCAGGGAGAGCAGCATACAGGAGGAAATCTGCTGTGACCTTGAGAAAGTCATTTACTCTGTCTGCAACCACATTTTCTCATCTACAAAACAGCATTTACCAATATGGATCATATGGGTCTTCTGAAGGTGTAGTTCAACTGAAGACAGTGACTTGAAGAAGAGTGTTTTCACCCTGTCAAACATTATAATTTGCTATGAACTGCAGTCTTCTTGGTTTTAAAATGTTGCTCACAATACCTCGACTGAAAATGTGATTAAGTATGCAGTGAAGAGTGCAGTGACTTCTGTTCAGAACACATTTTCATTGAAACATCACAACTATTATAGCTGTCTAAGTAATATACAGGCTTGCCATACAAGGTATCATTAAGGATTTACATCTTGAGATAGTAATGGTTTGAGAGGACATGCATTCTGGACATTGCTGTCAATAACACTGCACTGAAGAAAATCCCTGATGACTTGTTTGTATTTATTAATGCCTATTTTAACCGAACCTAAAGCACTAGCCAAAGCCATCATTGGGCATCAAGACACTACGTCCAATTTTGAATGCTCTAATGGGTGGGATTTCCTCAGCAGAACAAATAACTACAAAAACTCTCAACAGCCAGTTAAATATTTCCTTAAAGGACGTATTCCCATGTACGGAATTGGACTCAGATTTGCTGTGTGAAACAGGTCGTGATGGGAGTCAGGAACACCACAAAGTGACTGGTGATAACATGCAGTTTTTGGTCGCTGTGACTGGTTGATGGAGGCTGTGGTTCTCCCCACAACACCTGGTCTGTAACTGGAGTCTGAGTTTCGGTGGGTAGTGGAGCAAAGAGAAAGATTAAGATATTTCAGAGTACTTGTGGATCACACCCCTAGTTGAAATGCAATCCAACAGGTGGAATTTCAACAACAACAAAAAAAGACTAATAACTTCTGCCTGATCTACTGGGTATTATCAGACTCTGACACAAGCAGATCATTTAACAAGACATTTCCATCTGCCTCCGTTCAGTTCTTGTCTTTGCTCGTTCCAATGGCCTGAATAGTAGCTACTAGCTTCTTGTGTCCTACACAACATGCCTTTCCACCACAACAACGTGTTTTGTACCTGCTCTCGCCCTGCTCCTGGGCTGTGTTCCTGTTGGGCTGAGCCCACCAACATTCCCTGCAGCACAGAGGCTGCCTTTGCCCTCAGCCTCTTGCGTCCCTCACGGCTGCCCTGGAAAGGTGCCCTCTCCAAAGGCAGAGCTCTTCAGAAGCTGCTCAACCTCTGCTGCTGAGCCTGCCATGGGCGCTGAGGAGGTGCCCTTGGCTTCTATATTCTCTAGAGAGCATCATTCAAGAGGTTAATGTGTTGTGAGGAGACTTTGCTCAGTTATAGCTATAAGAATATGGCAGGAAGTAGGAGAAAGAGAAAGGATACCCTGACCTCTGGTCATTTTTCTTTGGTAGAATTTCTTAATTTCACTAAAAGATAAAAGAACCTTTCCATGAAACATGTTTACCTGATATTTTTTCACAGCATCAAAGTCAAACCAGAAGCTAAATTGAGCTGAAATGCATTGCTAGAGAACTGCTTCTCTGTAAATCCTTCATCATACTCCAAGCTTCTGAGCAGCATGCAGCACCAGCACTACCCTGGAGTGCTAGACAGAAACAACATTGGCTGGAAGGTCCCTGTGGTTGCCCTGGGGCAAGAAGATGAACAGCAAGAAAATAAATGTGGCCAGTTCTCATGGCTTTCCAGAGGGATGAGGATTTGGAACAAAAATAAGCTGTTGCAAGTTTAGGTAGCTGTGTGTAAGCGTGCGCATTTAGGTGGAAAGTGCCTTTCCAAGACGTTGGAGCCATATCAATAAAAAGCATAGTATTTCTATAAGATGCGCTGCTGTTGCTGCTGCCACAAACACAGCACGTGAGCCAGAAGGCTACAAGGAGACCTTCCCAAGCCAGACCTTCCCAAGCCAGACCTTCCCAAGCCAGACCTTCCCAAGCCAGGTCCGAGGCTGCAGGACAAACCATTCCCCTGGCATGGGCCCTACAACTGCTGGCACATTTCCACACAGCGGGGCTGCAGCTGCCCGGCCTCTCGGTGCCCATCAGGGCCCGTCAGGGTGGAGGTTTATCCGTCTCCTCTGAACCACGCAGGGGCTTTCCCAATGCAGAAAGGCTCCCACTGCAAACGGAGAGCCTAGAGCCAAGTGCGTTTGCTCTTCCCCTGCCTTAATGTGGGCACGGAGAGGGGCAGGATGACAGCCCGAGTGTCCAAACCCTCCCTGGGGATAAACTATGCGATGGGGAATTGCGGTTGAAATAAATAGCACGACCCAGCCCTGTCCTGCTGAGGGCGATCCGTGGGGCTGCACCTTGTTGTAATGAACATGAATATGGAGCTGGAAAGGGCTTCGCTTGACAACACTCGTGTGATACTAATGGGCTGGCCCCGGGATGGGCTCTCAGCCCCTCGGCTCGTTCAGGTTAAGACGTAGTTCAGGGATGTGTGAAATCCTCTGGATCAAATCCAACAGCGTGTGAATTCCCATGAAAACGGTTGTCGTTTTCCTCACTATTTCTTCAGGTCACACGAGAAGTAACAGGAATGCATGTGACAAGTACTACTAAATTTAAGTGAAAATATTATGATGAGTCCTTTAGCTCAGTGTATTAAGGATGCTCTAACCAGAAAAAAAAAGGGCTTTGGCTCCCTGTCACAGAGTGGGGTAATCTCAGCAGGCCGAACAGAATAAAAATTCATTTCTGTCAGTAAACTGAGAATGACTCAGAATAAACATGGCAAGGAGGTCTTAAAATAAACAAGTGCCATAACTTCTTGCTTCAGGGTAGGGAGGAGGGGAAGATTAAATACCTTCATTAAATTAACCCTCATCCAAATGAGACTTCTGTTTCATTTCTCAAAGAAACACATTTTTTTTGTTGTAATTTTTTTTCTTGAATGGCAAATATGGTGCAGAATTCCAGAAGTCTCATTTCTAAAGAAACAAATATAATCCATTTCACAGAGTGCTGACACAAATTAATGTGGAAAGAGTCAGAAAACTAAACAAAAGCAATGGGAGGAAAAAAAAATCATTCTTATTTATATGGCCATAATACATAGGGAAAAAGATATTTAAAATTTCATAGCTCATTTTCAAAGCAGCAAACTACACTAGTCAGTAATAAAAAGTATCATTAAACTATTTCAGCTGAAAAATGTTGCTAGTCTTGGATGATTATAACAGCCCACGTGATGGTCATTATTGTCTGCAATGTAGAAACATAAGCTATTTTGGCTTCTTTTTGCTTTTCATTTTTCATTAAAAGAAAGTAAGAGACCGGAAAAGTAGCTATTGCCCAATTAACCCCTGTGATGACACACAACATTTCAGCTTCATTTTCAGCTTCAAAGTCAGATTTTATACTCTGACGACTGTTTAGGAAAGTGGGGATAATAACAAGGCTTTGCTGAAGAGGAGCAATTTCTGACTTGACTGGAGTTTACAAGATGTGCAAAATCAACATTAAATTGGCTTAAGCATTTAGAAATGTATCTCAAACTTTGCTCACACCATAAGAGGAACAAATAGCTTTATGTTTTATTTATTTATTTTTCTAAAGACCTCGGTTTCCCTTCCTGGAGGAGTTATCTTTGCTGGGGGGGAGCACATTCCATGAGCTTGGGCAGAGGGACATGGGGCTGCTCTTTCTTACACCAACTCCCCTTGCTTTTTACATACTCTGAATACAATTAAAGTCAGTTAGAGCTGTCAGCTGTAAAGCAGGTGAGCAGTATTGATGGCAGATAGAAAAAAACAAAAGTGGGAATAGAACTCTGTTCTTTTGACACCATACCCAAAGAACCTGAATATAAGGCAAGTAGTGCACGTCCACTCCTGCAAAAGAAGAAAAATTACAATAGCTACCTACAATATGTGATTGCTTGTGGTGTAGGAACCTCCCTTGTGAGTCATTGGAAAATAGAAGAAAAACAAATGATCCTAAAAATGCCCCTCGATAAAATCGTACTTCACCAAGGGGGAGAAGGGCTGCAGCTGAATTACACCAAATGTTAATCAGAATACCTGCTTTTCCTATTCCGCTACAAGTGAGCCAGAAGTAAACATAAAAAAAAAAGTTAATATTCATCTGGAGACATACAAACAAAAATAATCACAAATCCAATAAATCTAAATCCATAGAAAATTACCTGTGCATTTCTATACTGCCATCAACTGTGTTTCAAATTTGGGCCATTTTGAAAATTATTGAGTTATAACTGGGTTAATAAATGGATTTTTAAGCAGTATATTTCTATGCAAATTTACATTGACAAATGATTATTCTTAATCCAACTCCATTGTAGAGGAAAAAAATAGAATTATTTTAAAAATTCTTACGACAAAAATGAAGGTTTCAATAGACTTGTCATTTGCAATATTTTTCACTCTGATGGAATAGAACTCCATCAAATTTAAGAGGAGCAGATTCATAAAGCTTCTAGACAAAGAAGCTGACGGATGCTGAACTACTCCAGTCTATGGAAGTTTTAATCTATTCTCTGCAATTAATTTTCATTGACTGCTTTTCGAAGGTGATCGTTCCCCTTCTGTTTTCCCTAACTACTAAAATCATACGAATTCATCGTGTTTTCCTTTTCCTTTGGAAAACACCAACACTCAAGTCACACTGAAGTTGAATGAGGCTTGTGTCCAACAGGGCTCTTCAGCAGGAGTCCCGGTGGCTCCGGTGGAGCCGTGCACACACTTGGAGCTGTGCGAGCAGGGAGGCTCTCTCTGGATCACAGCCCTGCAAAGCTGTGGAGAAGCACAATGCAGGAGCTGAATATGGTATTTTTTCCTGTGTTTTCACCATTCTTTTACTTTTCAAAGGGCAGGAAAATTTCAGTGTATTCTCTTTGCAGTCCATGATAGCATAAAAAAGCATTTGCAACATGTGCAGCCAGTTGGCTCACTGAACTGGCTGAGAAAACCTAGCCTTATAATTTCGCCTATAGTAACTGCTGACAGAAATTTCTCTGCTACTGTTCCACTGCAGCTGCTTCATTGTTCTGTTTTAACATAATCAGCACAGTAAAGAGCAAGAAAGAAGTGTTAATTTTATATCAAATGAACTTTAATTGAGTCTTTCATACTTCCGTACTGTATAATAAATGCATATAATACTCTCTGGAGTTAGTTCTGGTTGTGGTATCTCAAAAACGTGCCTTGGATGTATGATGGTACAGTTCAGCTTTGTGTCCACATCGTGTAGCCTGAGCAAGAGCGATTCTTGAGACACCCCGAAATAACATCCCCAAGACAGGTTTATCTGTAACAAAAGAGGAAGTAGATCCTGAGATGCCAAAAATGGTCAGGGTACATGTTGTCAAATAAGGGCCATTCTGACTCCTGTGTTTTCTAAATCTCCAGGCACTTGACTCTAGTTGGTTCTCATTCTCTTTAAAACAGTAGCAGTCCAAGACCAGATCTGGTAGTCCACCTGGAACAACTTCTGAGTCAAACCAGAATAAGAACATTGGGAGAGCACCACATTCTATGCATCCATGTGATTACTGGAGTAAACGCTCGGCTCAAGAGCGGCAAAGGTCTTTGGTTTGGGTGTAGAAGGTAAATTGTGCCTGAAGCTGGTTCCTTCCTGTGGTTACAAGAGGGATTCTCATTTACGTGACAGCATTAACTCTTCTCTTGTCTCCACGCCATACGTCCAACATTGCTGTGCAGTTGTCCCTGAACTGGGAAAGCCATTTGAATTTACAGATCCCCAAACCACAGATGTAGCTGTCCCTTCCCGTCCTCTCATTACACTGCTGATCTTTGGGGCCAGCGTTGCAAAACTAGTAACTTTTCCGATTCATGCACAAGACAATTTCCAGACTCAGTGCTGGTGGGTAAGGCAAGACTCATCAGTGAAGGCCCCAGCAGAGCAACAGCCAGAAAATGTTGCCACTGATACTTATTATTGAACCTCAACAATGAGAATAATTTATCTGATTAGTTTCATCTTTGTTCAATTAATTGGACCGACCAATTCTCCATAAATAGTTATTGGTTGTTAGCACATTCCCAAGCGCATTGCGGCAAGGGTTCTTTGCTTCAAATTCAATTTGTTTTGCTTGACCGTCGAGTTCACAGTTTATTGCTGCCTTGTGACTCAACGAGGGCAAGCGAGTGAGTTTCTCCAAGGAATTTAAGTTTGCACTGCCCACATGGTATCGTCAAAGTTTTATTCTTCCTAGGAATTTGCCTGCAAACAGTCTTTGCTGCACTAATTACACCAAATGGCCAGTGGAAAATGAAGCAAAACGGAAAATACGGCCTTGCCTTCCTTGACCACTGTATGGGCCAGCAATGCTGCCATCATCTTCCAGGGCAGCTGGGGATCTCACCGTAGGCTTCACAAACGGGCACGTTTTGATGGCAACAATTACGATGCTGAGGAGAAGAGGAGCAGAGTAAACAGCTGTCGCCAGCCCAGGCTGGAGAGGAGAATCAGAACGATCCTGGAATTTGTAAATTTAGCAAGTCTATTCTGAGAATGCAAAGATGAATCACCCTTCCCTGTTACCGCCTCTAACTTCCGATAACGTCTTGAATGAAAGTTCATTTGACTTAACTATGACCCTCCTTCATCTTCTAACAATATCCCACAAGTGCTGATTTTCCAAAAGCAAGGCCCTGCACCATGGGCCTAAATATATATCATAGGCTGTTGCTTTTATCTTTCCAAATATTTTCATGACTCGTCTATATGACCTATCCTGCAAGTGGAGCTTACCATGCATTTGCCTTGCACCCCTCCGGGCTCTGCTCTGCATGTTCCTTTGATCCCCCTTTTCTTCAGCCGTGTCGAGGGGTTAAAGCACAGGCCTCACTGCCGAGAAGAAGGGCTTCAGCTTCCCTTTTCATTCTCTTTGGCCCATCTCTTTTTAGCTGACCTGTCTATCCCCTGCCCCCATATGTCCTCTTTTTCTTTTTTTAGCTACCCTTCCCACACATTTTTTCCAAGTGTTCCTGAGATGTCCTTCACCTGCACATGCCAGTCTCTGCAGCATCTCTTCCTCTGCTGTAGGTGTCCTTCTTAGTCCTCTATCTCCTCCGCTCTCTCTAAGCTCCTTTTATCATTTCACCTCCTTATCTCACGGCACTTCTTTGCGCAGTAACCTGTCACTTCCTCCTTGAAAACAAGATCATAAATCAATAGCGTTTGCTGTGCTGGTGCTGGCTGGTCGCTGTTGTTGGAATTCCATCCTCGTGCGGGTCAGCTCCGCTGGGTGAAGCCCACGCGAGCAGTGTCTCCACGTGCCGTTCGAGGGCAGCAGCGCACGGCACCTCCGAGGCTGCCCCGTCCCAGCGCCCTCAGCCCGTGGCAATGAGCATGAGCCACGTCTAAATTCACCGTCAGCTCTCCTGGGTCTCCATTCACTG
The DNA here is from genome assembly GCF_059628265.1 of Tinamus guttatus. Lineage (NCBI taxonomy): Eukaryota > Metazoa > Chordata > Aves > Tinamiformes > Tinamidae > Tinamus > Tinamus guttatus. The sequence goes on along the minus strand of NW_028289244.1, from coordinate 5,827,153 downwards.
TCAAGGGAGCAAGACGAAAGGAAAACGAAGCTTTTGCTCTGTTTGTCATTTCGTGCTTTGCAAAGAGAAAACTAAGCTTTCGCTCTGTCATTTCGTGCTTTGCAAAGAGAAGCAGTTTCCCCCCCTGTAACTTTATGTCAGAAATCATAATTTGCCATGCAGAAATATTGGATTAAAATATTATCCAAGACTACTGAGTCTCTGAACGTATCACTCATCTTCTCATCAGCAGCAAAGTTTGGCTAAAGCAGTGTAAGGTCTTTATTTTGGTCAGGGAATGCAGGCTGTCCCTCTTGCATCCCTGATGACTGTGAGATACCTGTGGCCTCCACCGATGTTTTCATGCAGAACAAGCTCGAACATAACCGTGGTTGGGTTCTCCTTTTCTGGGTCACTGGCACAGTTAAAGCTTCCAGAAAATCACAGGAAGTTTGGATGTGTGTGCATGCAGCACAAGGGATTGCAGGGTGGATGCAGTGCACTGCTAGCGCTGCACAAATACAGGGAGCCTCTGCCAAGCTCTTACATTTAATGTGTGCCTATATGGGCTCCAGTCGGGTCAGGCCTTGCACCGAGCATCTCACCTTCTCCCTTTACTATTCCCATGACAAATGTCACTGCAATCCTGAAATCTGGGTGAATCTTACATAATAGTTTAGTATAGCCCATTAAAAGGAAATCCAGTTGTTTGGTGCACACGCTAACACTAGTTGATATTTAGGTGATGAATGAGAGGCACAAATCAATGGCAATTGATCAGTAATTATACAAAATTACAGTATGCCTTTGCGGTATTTTTAAAAGAAAAAGTCATTTTGCTACTCAGACTGACTAATTTCTGGCTCACATTGAATCACTGTGCCGTGGTTGCAGTTCATTAAAGCCACACACAGATTTTTCACCACTTCCCTTAGCTTTTAGTAACGAAAAGGGAGGAGATGATGCCTTCTCTGGGCTTTTTCAGTACCTTCTGAATTGTCTTGAGGCAGCATGGCCTTGTCAGAGGACAACAGATTGGGCTTTTAATAACACATATTAAATCCAAATAAGGCAAGTGAAGGAGGGTCTTTTACTAGAGATTAGGGAAAGATACTTGTTTAGAGCAAAAAGTATGAAGTATCAATACTGCCAGGAAGAGTAGGACCACATAATGAAGCTGTGTATGGATTTACCTTTGCTCAGAAACCCTGCTTCAAGAACAGTATGCCACCCAGAGCACTGTTCAGAAAGAACTTGTTTGTGATTTGCATTTTGAGGATTAGCTGCCGAAAGTGAGAATTGAGAATGATTGGATCTAGAAAACTCATGATTGACATGTGAAAGTTAGAAGAATGGGATGGCTGAAAGAAAAACTAGGATGGCATGAGGATGAGTGGGCATGAAATGGGTTAGGAGATAGTTAAGACAGAAAATGTGAAAAATTCTCAATGGTAAGGGCAAGAGAGGACTGGATGCGCTTGCCTAAGGCCTCTTTCTGTGGTGATTTGAAGAAGAAATTGAACATGGATCCACCAGGAATGGCTTGGTTGACTTGATCATTGATCAACCTTACCCTAGCGATGAGCCAGACCCAGGGAGTCTGAAGCTGGAAAACAAGCACACACGTTCACACACCCATGCACTCTACCAAACAATCATATAAGACCATTTCAACAGTAGTTTTGATTGGAGGAGCCATGCTGAAGTCAGCAGTGTTTCATGTGTCTATGCTTGCTCCTACTTCGATAAAATTATATTTGCTTGATTTGTTTTTGCGTTGTTTTACCAATCCTGGGAAATTTTGCTAGGAAAAAAAAAAGAACAAAATCAACGCCCTGCTGCAGTAGTGTCTCTTCTTGCACAGAATATCCTCCATGAGAGGATCCCTTGCTATGTAGATTTAGTGTCCCCTACAAGCTCTTTTATGCCAGTTCTGTGCACAGCTATAAAGATTACCAGCAAACTGATAAAAAATCGCTACGAGCAGTTACAGCAAGCACTAGGCAGCATTATCCTCCCGTGCAGTCTTGCTCCATCAAGACCAATGTTAGCAGGACGGCAAGGCGTCTGAGCACTGTTAGCGTCACACACTGACTGCTGGAGATAGAAAGCTCATGGGAATTACCTTGGTTTCTGGGCACTGCTAATACTGCAGCGATGTGATACAAGCCCAGTACCTCGGGCCACTTCAAATGTTCAATACTGTTCAACAACTGTGATCACAAATGAATTTTGGGCAAGATCAACTGAGCTAATTGGAGCAGAGTTAATAAGTGGAAGTAGTTTGTCTTCTCTGCTTCTCCAATTAGAGCACACAAACTATTTCACTCTTCATGTACTTCCGTGATCTTCCATGATCTTTCTGCCAGGCCTAGAGGCTCCATCTTAGATTGGGATCTTGTGGTACTTGGCACCTTGGAGGAGCAAGTTCCCTCTCTAGAAAGCTCAAAGAGGGGTAGGTGGCAAAGAAAGACTTGGTATTCCTGGAACCCAGATCAAAATCTTTGTCACAAAAGCAATTGAGAAAAATATTTTAGCAAAGGTTACATCCGTTTGCCATCTTCATTGTTTTAGGTGAATCATTTTAGGATGAAGACCTTAATATGGAATTAGCATCCAGACTCACAAGCAAGTTTTATTTTCTTAGGTGCCAAATGTCCCACTTTGAGTGAGATCATTGCCATCTTCGCTAAGCAGGAGGACCAGGCTCCCAGATGGATTTAGGAACTTAACTTCAGTTGCTCTGCAGGGCAACTTCGTTATCAAACTGCCATCTGGTACCCAAATATATCCGGAGAGTAAAAGCTCTCTGGCTGTGAGCAAAGAAAGAAGAGGCCTGTAACCTTCCCCTGCTCCTGCATGGATAAAGGCAGAATCTGTGGTTGTTGTCATTTTTAATAGTATCTTGATAAACCAGAAACATTAGGAGTCTTACAACATCTTAAAAGATTAACAGAAGTCTTAACAGAAGGAAATGAAAGCCTATATCTATCTAGCACATTTTTTCTTTTTATATCAATAATGAAATCCAACAATGTTTTTTTTTCCTGCTTGTTTCCATATTTCCTTTTGAGTTATTTTTTTTAAAAAAGGCATGTCTTCATTCCAAGTTATATTTGGACCATTCCCAAGTGTCCTGGTGCATATTAACACCCTCTAACTGTAGGTAATTTAACACCTAAGTTCAATGACCAGTCCTGGAATTCAATGAGGAAAGAGACACAGTGCTTCAAATGACAGTTCTGACACCTATTCTTGGCCACCTTCAATCTCTCAGAAAAGTTCCTCTCTCTGCTAACTTCTATATTTAAATACTAGGGTGATGGTCCTCCAATGTCTTCCCCAAATTTCTCCTTCTTTTACCAGAATGATTAAAAGTTCATTGGGAAATAACCATGCAACACTAGAGTCATGCAACAAACATATTCCCACTGCCCACATTACTCTGATTTCCAGAGCATGTATTTCAACATAAAGCAGCATTTCTTAAGCGATGCTGTGGGTGCTGTCCCCAAGATATCCTTCCATCATAAAGACACATGATCATAAATTAAAAAAGAGGCATGCTCCATGGCAACCACAATGAATAGCATCACTTCAAGTGCTGCCAAAATGGCAGCGTCTCAAATTTAATATTGCAAGACGTTATCTGTTAATTAAAGAGCAAAGGCTAGTTTCAAAGGGTAACTACTAAGGTTTTAAAGATATACCAGAGATAATGTATTCTATGCATGGCTAATTATGCACACATCTTTTAAAACAAGCCAAAAATTAATTACGTATCAGAACCACCCCCAGTATAAGGGGATAATTGAATTTCTTACAAAATGGGAGGCATTGTATGGACTGCACATTCTGTGCCACGTTACACACCACAGTGGGAAAGGGCTTCCACACGGCAGCTCACTCAATGGGAAGGCTGCTGCCAATTAACGCTGTTAATACGTGTTAATTTAAGATTTCCCTTTTCCAACTAATTGATATCTGATTAAACCTAGAAGAGGTTTTTTAAAGCATGCATTAAATAGCTAAAATTTCCTCACAAGTTTTGTGCTTTATGTAAGGTCACAATCACAAAATATGTAGCACATGTAATTTCCAAATCATTATAGAGTAATAGAACTTATCAGTTACATGCTAATTAAACTGAATGTTCTTTCTGCAATCAATTGGCATCAGATAGATGCGCTGTACCCATCTCATTAAGTTTAAATGGAATAGCTAAGTCATTTAATACATAGCATGGCATATAGAGAATAAAAGTCTATCTGTACTCCTATGTAGACAGCAACTTGCAGTCCTCTTAGATGCACCTGAGTGGAAAGCAAAGTACCCAGAACAGCTAGTTCTCAGAGCAGGCTGCAAAACGGGTCCCAAAATCTGCATTAACACCTAGGTATTTAACCGGCACAGTGCTCTGCTCTTGTGATATTAAAAATGAAATTGGCTGGGCTTATATATACTTCAGTGTATCCACAATCCCTCAACGTTCACGCATTCTAAAAGCATGATTTACATTTAGTGGCAGATTGTACATACGTTAGAATATGGGGCCATCTATTTTTGGAGGCCTGCTAAACTCACTGCTTATCTGCATGCTGCTCCTGCCATGTAATAGTTAAGAACTGATATCATTTGTACAGCAAAGAAATCATCCATGGAGAAAAGAATTAAAGGGAGAAGCATTAGTATTTCCCAAGATTGAATGCAATTTCTTTTACCTAGAGATACAGTTTTGACAGTGAGATGGGACAGGAAGATATGGTGACATTACATGACTGGGGAGGTGGAAGAGAACTGGCTAGGAATAAATAGCACAATTGAATGAGGGTTTTTTTGGCACCAGGGAATGGAGTTCAACTATAAAAGTTCCTATTAATTAAGGAGAGCGAGTTAAAAAGTGTGAGAAAAATTCAGCTGCTTTAATGACTTCTATAAGCTTTCTATCTGCTAGCGTTTCTCTGCACTGGATTTGGCTTCAATGGCTGGAATCAAGAAAAATTCGAGACACTTGTTGTTGATTGTTAATCAGTGATCACCTGCCTCATTTCAGGTTTCAAAAAATCCCCAGATTCTTGCTTTTTTAACAGATATAAAGAGATCTATCTAAACAGATCCACTGCAGTCAGCAGTCATGTGGAAATTAAAAGCTCCCTGCCACAGCCCATGGACAGCTAAGCAGTAGGTCCTTATTCCAAGGAAATAACTTGGAGATTGGACCCTCAGAAATAAGGACTGAACGTTTTTAGTGATTTTAGACTGTGTCCTACAGTCTAAATGAGCCGGCAGTGTGCCCTTGTGGCCAAGGAGGCCAATGGGGTTGCGGCCTGCACGAGGAAGGGTTGCCTGGAGGTCGAGGGAGCGGATCCTGCCCCTCTGCTCAGCCCTGGGGAGGCACCTGGAGCACTGGGGGCAGCTCTGGGCTCCCCACGACAAGAGGGACATTGAGCTGCTAGAGAGGGGCCAGCCACGAAGATGATGAAGGGACTGGAGCATCTATCGTATGAGGAAAGACTGAGCGAGCTGGGCCTGTTTAGCCTGGAGAAGAAAAGATTGAGAGGGGATCTGATCAATGTGTATAAATACCTGAGGGGAGAATGTAAAGAAGATGGAGGCCAAACTCTTCTCAATGGTGGCCAGTGACAGGACAAGGGATAATGGGTATAAGTTGAGACACGGGCAGTTCCATGTTGAAGTGAGGAAGAACTTCCTTACTGTGAGGGTGCCAGAGCCCTGGCACAGGCTGCCCAGAGAGGCTGTGGAGGCTCCTTCTCTGGAGATCTCCAACCCACCTGGATGGACCCTGTGCCCCTGCTCTGGGTGTCCCTGCTGGAGCAGGGCTTGGACTGGATGATCCCTAGAGGTCCCTGCCAACCTCAGCCATTCTGTGATTCTACCAAAATAACCCTTTGACCTCTCCCCCCAGTAATACCTTGAGGATCTCAACTGCTTCCTTAGCTTGTAAACTGCAATGTGAAGCATTAATTTTTGATCTGTGTAAATCTATGTTTCCTTGGGCTTCTCTAAATTTACAGCCTCCTTATTTCTTCATACAACCCTTCACACTTTTGTTACTGGAGAATTAAACCCAACTACAACTATCTTTAACATAGGGAAAGCTGGTAATGCTCCATAAAGATAAGGATGACTGACATTTTTCATGATAACACTTCATTTAAACAACCTTTGGGACAGAAATTCGTTGCTAAGGTTCAGTTTTTAAATGAAGTTTCAGTTCTGGCAGTTCACCCCTTTCTGAAATTAAAACCAGAATAAAATATATTCTTACACCCAAGCTAAAATAACTTTAGAAAAATTCCACTGAATATCTTTCTTTTCCCTTTTTTCATTCTCTGTACCATTTTGCAACTTCTCTGAGCAATGGGACCCAATAAAAATACCCTTTTTTTACCCTAGTTTCCTCTTCATTTAATAAACTGTCCTTTCCAATATGGATTGCCTTGCATTCACCTAACTTCATTTTCACTTGCCCTCGTGCTATTGAGGAATAGCTGCTCAGGAATCGAGTTTTGCTAAAGTTTTCTAGAGCTCTTCATGAATTCGGGACTAAATTAGGTAATTCTAAAGTGTCAGAATATTTAATCAGATTTATGAGGTAGCTAATACGGACACAAGTTGCAGCATAGATGGTCATGTCACCTAGAACAGCCAATCCTCCCTGTTCCCACCAATATATTTTGTATGACAATGACAAGTTATTTCCTTCCCCTCTGTCCCCAGCCAAGGATAATTTTACACACCGTATAGAACTGACAAAACCTTCAATATTTAAATTAAGGGTTGTTGCCAACATTTCACCTTCAAATGAGTGTAGCTTTTAATAATTTATCTAAAATCTAGGCGAGGTACCATCGTGATTCACCCTGGAACGTCTTGCATGCTGAGCTATGCCAACAGAAATAATGAACTTCAACAAGGCTTGCTATTAAGATGCAGCATGCACAATTAAAGGAGACACAGTTTTGAACAAATGGTTCAACATGCTGGTGTCAGACAGACCCGTCCTCCTTCCCCTGCTGCTTTGGCAGCTCTTGGATGTCTTTATGAGAGGCAGAACATGAGCACGTGCAGCCCGACGGGCACAGCAGCACTGAGGGACTCCTGCTGCGGCCGAGCAACAACCTCGTTTTGTTGTCAGTACAACGCAAACTGGAAAGGAGCATCCAGAATTGTGAAGATTCAGGTTTAGAACTAAGTTAAACAATAATACATTCACTGAAAATACTAGCAGTTCAATATAAGCATCATCTTCTAAAATAATGAATTGTCAAAGTATGCAAAATGGTTTGCATCTGTGATCTCACACAAGCTCGTGGGGATGTTTAAAAGATTATGTTATGAACTGGCAAAGCTACAACTTCATTTCCCTTAAAACAATAACTAAAAGTCTCAGTATTGATATCTACTGCTTAAATGCCAATTCTCAGATCCTAAAGAGATATAGAGAGGCTTAATTCCCACTGAAATCAAATTACCAAACTTTACCTCCAAGTGTTTCCTTACCTTGTGCTTTTGCAAGCAGAAAATACCCCATAAAATTAACAGACGCTTAAAATGTTCACAGCAGCAAATAGCTTAGAAAGAATGCTCGGTGTTAACTGGAGCTAGGCTTGCTCCTAGAAATTGGATTCTGCAGAGAGTTTAACACTATTATGCTTCAGAAGCTGCGCTGGGAGGACCCTGGAAGCAGCGAGGATGTGTGTGAGCATCCGAGGAGAAGCTCCCCCCGGGGCACACGAGGAGCGGGTGCGAGACGGGATGGCAGCACCCACCACATCAACCCGGCGCCAAACACAGAGTAGTTTCATACCCCCAAACACGGATTAGTTTTATACCCATCATCAGGAGAGTTGTCCCCGCAAGGAGCCTGGACACCGATACTGGGAAAGAAACAATTCTCCCTGTGAGTAGATTTAGGTATATCAAAGTCACTCCTGGATATTACAGGAATTGGGACTCAGGGCACTGCTGTTTTGGAGAGTTGTTTTTGGCAAACAACTTGGACCAAAACTACAGGCCCTGGCTACAAAAGACCACAGAGACCTCAGTAATGATCCTCTATCTGGGGAAAAAACAGACATTTTCTGCTTCCTCACCCTGGCAGAAATCTTGCAGCCATCGACAGCTCCACAGCTGCCAGTGCTGTGAGACAGAAAAATGTGGCAATTTTTCTGCCAGGGAAATTTTACTGCTACCCCAGTCAGTCTAGTCAAGATGAACAATCAAAATGCTACCAACTAAAAGAGAACATGGGAAATTATTGCTATTTACACACTGTAATTATTGCTTTTACAGTCATGAGAAGGGTAACGTGAGACAGAGGAAAAGACAAGGCAACTAGCTGTGCCCTGACACGCCGACAGCACCGCTCCGTGAAACCTTTTTCCCTCTCCCTTGGCTTTTTGTCCCTTTTTTTGGCTCAGATGCCTATCTCCACCACAGTCCTGAGCAGTTATTGTTGCCTGAGTCATGTAGCTGCTGAATAATCCCTGTTGCTGTCCCCTGGATGGAAAGCTGTGCCGCTGCCTGTGCTGCCATCACGCCTGTTCTCAGCATCTTGTGTTGCAGAGGCCTCCGGCAGCGATGGATGCTCCATCTCGGGGTCTTCCACAGAGCTGTCTGCTGTTGCTAATGAGTTACAAGAACATGGTGGGCAAGTGGAATAATTATCTCAGGATTATGTCAGGAAAAGGAAAACAAAACAAACAGAAGCAAAAAGAAAAAAAAAAAAAAGATATTTTTATGATCCAGGTCTGTTCTGGTCTGCTTGGGTTTGTGCTCTGGGTGTCCCTGCTTGAGCTAGATGATCTCTAGAGGTCCCTTCCAACCCTAAGCATTCTATGATTCTATGATTCTATGATTCTATGATTCTGGGAAGTGGAGAGGCATACAGACAGAGACAGCTGATGGCCCCAAAACACAACCCGAGTCACTCTCACTGGCGGCCTGAATATTAGTGGTTTTTCCTGTTAAAATCAGATATATGCTGTGAAGCACATGAACAAAGATTAAATGCAAGTTCCTACTCCTAGGGAAGATTTGTAGCCCAAACATAGATGTCTTCTAGTTGGGTGCTTTCCCTCCCACTGGCAATTGCTGAATATTTGCACTTGTTCATCTTCAGAAGATTTTCAGAGGAAGGTTTTCTACCTATGTGCTTAACTTTGTCTAAAGGGAGAAGTTACACTTCGGACTCAGCATCCAGAACCTCATGTGGCACTGGAAAAATTTGCATTAATCCTCCTGAGAAAGGCCCAGTCTCTGATATTCAGAGCTGCTGCATTTTGTCACTAACTGGCTTGGTCACTTATTGACAGTCAGGTGAGGGCTCTCTCAAGAGACCCAAGGCCACCCCTGCTAAAGCTCCAGGGGTGGCTTTTGGGACCCCCAGTGCCACCCAAGGCACCACCACCAAAGGCCTTTGGTGTCCATGGTGGCATAAAGGTCCCATTTATGCCTTCATTTTAGCTTGTGTCTTCATTTTAGCTTGTGTAGATGACTACAAAAGCAGAACATTTCTCATAGGCCGATGGGAAACTAAAGCCAATAAGGAGCATTTTTTTCTGCTGAATTTCCCTGTACCTGAAGAGAAGTGAAACCAGGTTTTGGTCATGCAGGGTACAGGGACAAAGACCAAACTGGGATACCTTCTCCTGCCCAGGGGAATAGTAAGATACTATCAAGATAAGATATATGCCATGTTTATTTTCCCATTGAGAAATGACACTTGCCCATGAAGAATTGCCTTTCTTTAAATAAAGCACCTTTCAACAAGTTCATTAGGAAACCATCTGAGCACTCCTGACAGTCAAGCTGGTGTGTGAGACAATGTCAAATTACTCATCGTGAATAAATTACCAGATGAATTTAGTCTCTCTTTTTTTTTAGTGCATCATTTGCTCGTGTGTTGAATGCAACTTCTGTGAATTTGCCAATTCCCATTCAGTAACTAACCCACAGGATTTTTTTTTGTGAGGTGTGTTGCTGTAGTACTTTGAGGTGTGGGTGGAACTAGGGCCTCTGCAATCAAAGGACTTTGTAAAAACTGTGCAGAAAATATCTTAACAAATCCTCAGCCCCACTAGACCTGTAAACTAAATTGCCAAGACGGAAAAAAAAAAAAAAAAAAAAAAAGAACTACAGGAACAGCAATACTTTGGGCTGTGTCAGTGACTGAATCAAAAGTAGAATTCAGGTCTTCTGGAAATTGCCTGCCTAATAGTAATGGCTATGAGGAAATTAGGGATGGTAAAACTGGGCAGTGAGGAAAGGACACTGGAACGAGTTACGGTAGTGTTTGAGACCAGAGGTGTACGGAAAGACAGGGTGCAAACAGTTGATAGTCTGCCCAATTTTCATGCCCCTGTTTTTTTTTTTTTTTTTTTTTTTTTTGCAAATGTCAGTAAGTTGCTGTTCAGATGAACCATGAGATTTTTCTGCCGCAATCATTTTACCCAAATCGTCTAAATACAAGAATAAAAAAAGAAGCAAAAGGTGTGTAATTATTGGATAATAAAGGAATAGCTGCAAAAATTCTGGCCAATACACCAGTCTTCAGCAGTCACAAAAAACTGGTAGCAAGAAAGAAACAGCAGCAAATAAAACAGGTCACACATATATGGCCCCCAAAAAGCCATTTGGCTTCCAGACAAATTTCATTATATCCCTTTCAGAGCATTTGACTAGCTTGGGTCTGAGTTATTCTATGTTTCCATTTGTTTCTTTAAATGAGCAATATAGCAATTAGTTCCATTTAATGAAGCTTGCTGAGTCACCGCAGGTCTGCAGAGCCCTGCCAGGAGCCGGCATCTGAGGCTCAGGGAGTCTGGCTTTGCTAACTTATTTTCCCGTCATCTGAAATCCCATTTATTAGCTTATTTCAGGAATCCTTTAAAATGCAGGAGAAATGAAGAGAGAAGACATTGCCTTGTAAGGGAAGTTCATATCAACTCCTTTAGACTAACGACTGAGAGACTAAATCATCTCTATTTGGGATGACAGTGAAATATCATGCTCTCAAATAAGGAATGATTGAGGCTGGGGGAGAATGAGTTCCGAGTATATCTGAAAAAGAGCTATTTCCTCTACTGCTGTATGGCAATTCGGAATTGGGGTTACGTCCACAGGGAATTCTCACACGTTTGGGTGAAAGTGCTCTGGACCTTGGACAGCAAAATTTCTCCTTGATGATAGAGTTACCAGAAGATTAACTACAGAAGCATCTTCCGATACCTGCACTCTCAAACTCACCCTAGTGTAAGCTAGGGTTAGCATAAAATATTTCAATAATATTTTATTCAGATAAAAGTAATTAAATCTGTTAGGGAAAAATGTTTTCCCCTAAGAGTGAAGGATTTTTTTCAAATCTTCAGAGTCTGTCTTCTCTCAGAGGTTGGTGACATGAAGTGTTCGCTATTTTGCTTGGCAACTGTAACTGAACCAAAATCATCAAAAGTGAACACGTGAACCTATATGTAGGAAATAAAACTCAACTCTGAAGCCTGTTACAGATTCTTGTTTTAGTTCATTATTCATGGAGACATATAAGCAATGCCACACGGATTAGTAGGTTACATACACACATCCACTCTCCTGGGGACAGCGAGTTTGAGCTAATGGCAGCGTAATGTGCCACCTCCTCCTTCCCATTCTGCTTTTTCATCTCTCCCTCTCTTTATCTGTTTCTAGGCCATATCTTAAGCTACCTTTTGTAATGCTTCCTCTCACATAAATCCTTCCACATGCTGAAATGCATCTTTAGAGAGCAATTAGCTCAAGCAAATTAGCCATTTGGCCTTACATTTACCTTCTGCATTTAGCTTATGCCTTCTCATGGGAGCTCTTGGGCCTCTCTGCTTCCATGCAATCACTGATATCCTGGGACATTTCTGGTAGAAGCAAATCCCTACGAGCCAAAAGGGCCAAGAGGGAACGAGGTGCCATGGGCATCGTAAGGGACCTTGCCTGGAAATGTGGCTCAAGCCTTTCTGAAGCCACCAGGCACACACAACCATAAAACTGAGACAGCCTGGTGAAATGTTGCCCTATCAACTGTGGGTTCCAAACCAGAAGAACGCTTTCAAAAATCAGCTCCTTCAGATCCACTGTTTTTGACTTCAGTTTATTTTATTCTTTGTTTTCCTGTCGCAACTGGAAGTGAACCTCATAGTTAAGGCATTCTCTGGGGCGGGCTGGACCGGCCTGTTCTCCTGCGGCAGCTCCTGCATTTAGAGGCACCTCTGTCAATCCTGCCAAGCTTGGTAAATTCCAGGAAGAAAACCGGGGTTTTACACTTCCTTTTTCATTCTCTTCGTTGGGGAAGGGGAGAAGACAAAGCACGTAGTCTCCTTGTTGTTGAGGTAGCTAACTGGTGCATTTGCAGGAAAAATTGCAAAGTTTACTTTAAAAGGTTTTAAACAACAAACCATTCCCTCTCACTTTCTCCTAAATAGGAGATCTGGAAACACAAATGCAGCTTAGCAAAAACTTTCAGAAGGTTGAAGGGGCCCTGTTGTGAGAAACAAACAGTTTATGATGCTCTTTGAAGTCTCACCGGAAAGTATTCCTGCCTTTCCTAGGCAGATAACGCTTTTTAAAGGGCTCTATTAGCATGGCAGCTAGAGTCTCATATAAAAAACCACTTTTTTTCATGAGAATATCTGCTTGTTGCACAGAGAGGAAATAAAATAGAGGGGCACTGACACAAGGAGACTGCAAGGCAGTTAATGAAGGATGTGCAAAGGAGAAGACTGCAGAAATGTAGCACAGACGTGACTGAGTATCTGTAGTCTCCCTTACGTCCAGCATCCTGTATGACCAAACATACACAAGCCTCGGTGTATATGTCCTCACCAGCCCTGGAAATTGCTATTGCCACTTGGCAAATGAAAAGCTGAAGCCCTCATATACTGTGGGTTAGCTTTTTCCAAAGGGTGAAATCACTGCAGGAAAGTGAGGACAGTCCCTTGAATCCTAAGTTTATTTCTTCTCCTGTACCAGTCAGTCATTCTGGGAACTCTGATTTATTCCTATTAGAAAAACAAAGCAAAACAAAGCAAAAAAAAAAAAAAAAAACCTGAACCAAACTTTCATCTCGTATCGATCCATATTCTTTCACTTCATTCACAACTTCACTCCTTTGGAGAAAACACATTCCTGTCCAGGCTTCTGCTAAAATACTCTGAAAGATGTATTCTAAACATACATCCTATGGGTTGTCATATGGTTCTGCTTCCTCTATTTAGAGAGAATGGAGAAAAAAAAAAAACACTAATGGAAGAGGAACTTATTTCAGAAATTTTTATTCTGCCTCTGCGAACCCAAGGGGATTTAACAATTCAGCTAAAATGGGTAGTCATTTGTTTTTGGTGTTCTTCATTTGCAAATCTCCGGAATATTTTGAGCGTTAGTCATATCACTAATAGAAGGCAATTCTCTGCGTTGTGAGTCACTGGATCCCAAGAACAACAGCTACAGCTTTCACTGGCACGAAAGGCTTTTGCGACGCGGTCTCTGATGTGGACCAGGTTCATCACCTGAAACGTTTGTGTGCTCTTGGGTCCCCAGCTGAGCACAGCACGCTATCACAGCCACCATAACTTCAGGTTAGGACAACAGTTAATCTCCATACGCGTTATTTCACTTCCTACATTATTTCACTTCCTACATTACGACAGGAAAGTGTAATAGAAAGGTGTTAACCACATCTCAGGTTGTATTAATGGACTTAAAGGCTCGAGGGAGGCAGAGGCTCCATCGCCACTAATGGGAATATTTAAAAGCATGTGTGTCTTCAGTGCAATAAAGATGATCAAGATGAATTATATTCTATACTGGAGCTTTATTTTTTTTTGAAATTACTCATCAAATGCCTGAGTAATTTCTTCCCTGAATTTTCAATGTCACAGATAACTCAAATGTATATCCATAGATCGCATATAATGATGGATGCAGTATGCAAAAAGAAGAATGGGAAAAATGAGAACTCAAAGTTATTAATTCTTAAAATAAAGTACTGAAGGAAGAATTATAGGGCTTTCCAAAAAGATAAAGCAAAAGGAGACTATGGAGTTCTCCAAGCCCCCATGGAGTCCTTGAAAAGCAAACTTAAAAGAAACAAAGAATAGTTCCATTCTTTGCGTTCTTTTAACTAAATCATGATCCCTTGTTTCAATTTGAAAATTTTCTTTAAATGGAACATTAATTTCTCTAATGGAATAATGGAAATAAACTGAAACAATATTACAGTTGATGACATTTTCTCCTAACCACACAGGTACATTTCATTATTTTCTTTTCTTTTTATTTCTATGAAGAGCAAAAACTTTCTGGAAAGTAAAGCAAAACTGCCAGTTCCTTTGACTGATTAGGAAAGGGGGGTAAAGTAGGAAAGAAGAGAATATCCTGAGGGCATTGCATTCAATATTCCATCCAGAGTTTACTGGAAGAGCATTTCCACTGATCCCCACTTACAGGAACTACTATAAGGAACAAGAAATTAGGGTAAGAGAGCTGATTTTATTGGAGTCTTTTTTACAGTGCATTACACTATAATAGGATGCTCATTCATTTACAGAGAAACGAGTTTCCTGGGCTCTGTTTCAAAGGGGGTCATGCTTCCAATAATTAAGTTGTGTACAGAAGGCAGTCACTTAAATTCCACACCATTAATTTTATGCAAAACAGAACCCTATTGATTTCCTGCACTTTCCCAGCGTTCTGCTGGAGTTATATCTACCCCATCAAGGATATGAAACAGACTTTTCCATTAATTCCAAGACTCAAGAATGGCACATGAAGTTTGAGGCTACGATAAGCCCCACCATTGGAAGGAGCATTGAGAAAACTGCAGTGGGGCCGTTTGCTGCAGATCTTCTGTTTCTAACCATAGAACTTATCTGGGAATTCACTCTGAGATATTTCTTTTTACACAGTCTATACGATTCCCCTTAGTGTTTAGCAATTCTAACATTGCCAAATATAAGTCTCTCACCTTTTTTTTTCAATGCAAATGTTAACATTCTCTAGTGCCATTTTCTTCTTTTTCTCAGTAATGTGCTGTCACTACCACTACACAGAAAGAAGAGGCACTGCCCAAATGAAGAAGGTCTGAGGTGTTATGTGACCGGGAGAAACAAGTTTTCTTGCTTCTGTCCCAAGTCCCCAGGTGCTGGTGTGACCTGCATTTGGGAAGAGTCAAGGCTATGCATTTACTATAAGCTGCATCACAAAAATAGGTGCAAACCAAAACCTCTTCATGTCCCCTGCAGAGCTCAGCAACGACAGCTTCTAGATGACTGGGAGGAAACTTGTTTTCAGAGCAAAGCCCATTCCAGGGAAAGGAAATATTCCAGTTATTTGAAGGGGGCTGTAGAATGGGCTCAAAACGGGAACTTCCTTTTCAGTGTTACTGCAGCATGAATGCGTAGCCATTGCAGCAACCAACAGCACTACCCTTCGAACTGCAATTATTTATAACTTTTGGATTGTATCACCTCATGCAAGCAATATCTTTTCTGGTTTGGGACACCATTTCTTCATAAATATGCAATGTGGATTTCTGTGTTGGAAACATCACAGATGAGTCTTATAGTCATTTGATAGATTTTCTAAATATAAAATGAACATTTAAACTTAGAAGAACAATAATTCTCCCCTTTCCAAACTCGGATACGAGTAATCAGTAAAAGAATACTGAAATAAATAACTTCTTAAAAACATACATCTTTTCCTTTCACAAACCATGAAGCATTCATCTGATTATACACAGATTTCACAGAGGAGTACACATGCGTCACAACAGATTACCCTTGCAGCCAGAGCTGCAATGCAACAGCTTAAATAGCTGAATTAAATTTCAGGCATTTCAGAAGGAAGACCTTGAGAAGCTGCCTAAGTTATGTACTAATTCAGAAATGATGTCATGAGCTGACTAACTTCCTAATGTGACTGGGAAATAGGGACCTATGCCACACACACAGGAATCCCAGTGAGAAAAAATGTTCTTAATGATATATTCTCTTACAGGTACATTTAAGAATGAAAACAGTGTTTCCACCGTCAGCTGAGCTGGGTAGACCATGTTGTCAGGATCAGCTGAAAATAATTCTCCTATAGACCTCAGGTCAAACCACGGGAAGCACAGCTTTGTTTTTGTCTCTCTGTAGGCAGCTTTGAAAAGCCCAGATAAAAGTTCTGTCCCTAGGATATCTGATGACATATAAAGGATTAGATGTACTACGATGCTGTCTATGAAAGCAGATTTTTTTTATTTCCTCATGAGCTGATGATTAGTGTGATACTATTATACTTCAAATCTAATCTCTGGGATCGGAGTCAGCAAAAAGACTATTTAACTTATCAAAATCTATTTAGGTAATCCAGAAGTGACTCAGTTATAATGCATAAACATATCCAGGAGAAGAAATACCAAGTGGTAAATGATTATTAGATATATCATAGAAGCACAGTAAGAACCACTGGATGAAAGATAAAGCCTGCTTCATTCAAATTAAAGAGAGGGCACTAATTATTTAATCACTACAAGTGAAATTGTTGGCATAGACTGCATAGGAAGTTCATGGAAACGCTTTTGTAGAGCTTTATAAGGGCTGGTTGACCATCCAGCAGCAGTTGCTTGGGAGGTGCTCCTGGCCCGGGGCTGGAGCATGGAATTTTGTTGGGCTCCTGAGCCGCCTTCCAGCCCGACTTTCTGTTGTTAAATCAGCAGAGAGAGCTGCAGGGCTCCAAGGTAACAGCCAAACACTATGCACAAGCTCAGGAGAGCGTGTTTGCTCACCTCAAAATCCACTCCATTTAGCAAACTGGAGTGAGATCAGTGCTAGCATCTTATTTGGGTGATCCATTCTAATATCCTGTTCAGGAAGCCCATTTTATTTCCCTCCCAGAGGTGAGAAAAGATTGCAAAAATGTCTGGCAGTAATGGAGTCATCAAAAGGTAAAAGTTTGTTTAGAAGCAGACTGCCGAGAGAGCTGTGAAATGAAATAAATTGCTATCTGGAGAAAATAGAGTGGTGGCATGGGGGAGGAGAAGTTGTGAAGCCACAAAATCTAGTTTGATAGCAAAAAGTAAGAACTACATTTATTTGCAGTCAAGGAAATGAAGCCAGGAGTTAGAAATCGTGCCATATACCTCTTAGAGATGCAAATCACCTATAAAATATTGAACAGAGAGAAGTTAATTCTTGCTAATCCTTTTGCAATGGTCCAACTGCAGCAAGAGGCAGGCACAGGAGTGATTTCAGTTCCTGAGCATAACAGGGCAGCTCCCTCCTGCCTTGGCACTTGTGGCTTTTATGTGAGCTGTCAAGATTGGGCTCTGCTTTCCTTTGGCAAAGGAAACCACTTTACCACTTGGTGGTTCTGCAAATGCAAAACAAATTCTAAAGCAGTCGAGGAGCTGAGAGAGAAATTAAGATAATTTTAACTGAGGATTCATGCAGGATGAATACTAGGAAAGCAATTTCTAGAAGCAGTAAACATTACAGAAAGTTATCTGATGTTATACAATGCACTCCTTTGAAATCTATGGCCACCAGGATTTTGTAAAAAACGGGGAAATTAATAAATTGGGGGAGTGTTTCCCCATACACTGAAAGAAGTGTTTGGAGATGGTGGCAACTACTGAGGTGGACTCTGTGTAAAATATTGCTGGCAACTTGGCCATGGAGGCAAGGTTAGGAAGGCCCAAATAAACCTTCTCCTTCCTCTTTGGTTCATGGCCAGAAAGTAACATGACAAGAGATTTGTCATTTGACATGCCCAACCATTTACAGCTCCCTTCGCAGCAGTCATTATAAATCCACCCCATTGCAAAAATATGGAATAAATCATGTATTTTCATGTCTTCCCATCCAAGAAGCGTTATTTATGGCTAATGAGATATGAGAGACTTCTTTCTTCCCCTCATTGTGCATGATGTCCTGCTCAATTTGGCACTGCTTTAGCTATCGTTCTTCATTTATTGCACTGGAGAGCATTATCTTGGGTGAAAACACAAATTTGAGAGATGAAAGTCAAAATCTAAAAACGGGATTAGTCAAAATCTAAAAACAGGATTAATTTCACCTATGCTTGAGATATTTTGGATACCAATAAGTCTATTGCTATCCAATATCATATATTGACTATATATATATATATCATATATTGATATATATATCAAGTCATATATTAGTATGTCTTAATATACTTATATATATACACACACTTTTGTTTTTATATATTAGATATATTTGGGGTATTTTTGAAAACTATTTTGGAACTAAATTACTGATCCTAAAGAGGTAGTGGATCCTGTCTCAAAATATTCTTCTGCTTCGGTGTCATAGGGATGCAAATTCTGCTGTGCTTTGCAAACTGTTGCATAAACTGAAGTAAAAAAAAAAAAAAAAAAAAGTGCTTCCAATACCATATAAACAACCTTAACACATAGAGAAGCTATGGCTAGTCAAATACTACAGTACTACAAACCTGGAAATCTCAATTGAAAAATCAGAGCTGTATGTGATAGTTTGTGTACAGTCTGTGGTGGCGAGGCAGCTTGTCCGATTAGCACCCAATATTCCCTAGATTAATGCTCCTTTTTTTTCCGTGAGTTCTTAATAGCCATGGATACGGTCTTTCATAATGTGCAGCTCTCTCATGTTATTCTAGATGCTTCATAGTCTAACTGGCTTCTAGCAGCAATATACCACTAGTAATAGTGAGAAGTGGGCGAAACTCCGGGCTAGCATCATTACTCATGCATATGGATGGAAACTGTGCTCGCAAGAACTGCGTGTGTCAGTAAAAACTCAAGTCACAGGAGCACCTGCCAAGAGGAAGCTGAGGAGGGATGCTCAGGTGCAGAACTGAATTAATTCTGAAAAGGCTGAGCAAGTGTTTTAGGGAACAGCTTTATGAATTTATCCAGGCTCTACAAAGACTGCGAAGATTTGCAGCAGGAAAAGTTAGTTGGAAAATAATGAACTGAAATACCAGCTTTGCCTAAAGTGTTCTCCAAATGCCCCTTATCCAATAGCTTCCTCTAGAATTTTTGCTGGTCTCCTGAAAGTTGCAGGAAACACTCTATATAAAATCATACAGACAGGATCCATGACTTCCAGAGATTGGGAATTCATTTTTCTAAAGCCTTGCAACCCTCCACATTAATTGGAAAACATACGATGAAAAAAAAGAAAAAACCATTCCTTGCAATGTCTCTGCTGCTGGTCATGAAAAACATCTTTCCCAGTCCCTGCCATGGCAGAGGCAGAGCTGACATCGGCTCCGCAGTGCAGAGTGCTTTGCTGACACACAAAATTGAGTTTCACTGCATAATCAGGATGATCCCACTGGCTGTTATAATACGTTGTTAGAGCTTGTGGTAACGCTCTTCCTCTTCTTCAATCACACGGTTTTCTTCTTGCTCTCCTTACCCTCCCAGTCACTAGTTGCGTAGCTACCCATAGGAAAAAATATTCTGTTGTGTTTTTAAACTGCTTTCGCTTTCAGTAAAACAAATCTACATCTTGAGGTGAACCAGTTCACTTAGCTGCTAGGCTGTAGGCTGTATCAGGCCTACAGGAGGCTGTAACATTAGGCTGTAGTCAAATGAAGCATTAGGCTGTAGTCAAGGTCTGCACGTTTGATTGAACGTGCTTATTTGTGTCTTCTAATAAACTGGACTGGTGCTGGTGCTGGTGCTGTAGAAGAGACAGGTTAGTTCTGCAGCCCAGACGGTGCTGCAGGGGAGCGGAGTGGACCTGGGATGAACATTTCATTCAACTGTGTCTCACCCTGCTCAGCGACAACCACAAGCTGGGGCATCCTGAGGGAAAGGGAGATGCTTAGGAGGTGCTCCAAGGCGTTCCAAAGTGGGAGTGAGTGTTGAGGCAGCAGTGAGCCCCCCCGAGCCCCTTCCCGGGCACGCTCAGGGTGACCATCCCTGGGGGATGCTCCTGTTTCCCCTCATCTCCAGTTTCACCTACGTTATTCCAAAGGGAGAGCAAGGGGCAACTTAGAGAAGAAAAGAGCCTGAGAAAGGAGCTGCTCTTTTTCACTCACAGCTACTCGAGGCTGTACATACATCTAAATTGAGATGAAAGGCAATTAGCAAAGCCGCCTGTCATTTACAACAGTCAGAGTTCAAAGCTCTTCAGACAGGCTCCAAGGGGAAGGCGACAGGGCAAGATTTCTCATCCTTAACTGCGCTTCCGCATAGTCGATACAGTCAGATTCCCGAGTAAAGAAAACACTCCCACGCACTGCTTCCGAGGGTGCTCATCTCCTGCATCTACAGATAACCCAGGCTTCCTGAGAAATTAATGAGATTATTCACTCCAGAATCGCCCAAGGGTTTGCAGGTGAGGAAGAACCCCACGCTCTCAGCATCAAGGGTTGCTGAATGCCCTTTTGCTGTGAGAAACCAGCGGTCTGAGCAAGAGCAGCTGCCTGCTTGAGGAATACCAACTGCAGACTGGCAATGTCCATCTTCTCCAAGGGATTTGTGTTGTTCCAAGAAAATACTTGCAGCAAAGTCTAAAGCTTAGGAGCCTTTCAGGAGAGAGACAAAGGACATTTTTGACTGATTTGAAAAGTAAAAAGGCACCCACTTAAAATGGGAAATAACCTTCCATCTTGTTTAGAGCATTAACTGTTCCTCCTTGGCCAGCCTTTGTCTATCTGCTTAGACTGAAACCTGTGCACATCTCTATTCCTTGCTCCTGCAGACTGTCCAGCACAAAAAGAAGATCCTAGTAAAAGGTCTTGTGTGTAAACCCTCATCTGATGAAAAGGAATGTCCATCTTTGTAGCCCAAATACCAGCAGCAACATTTCTATTCTGCAAAGCTCCCCGTGCAGTCCCTGTTAGGGTAAACCTGCAAAGTGCCCACTCATTCCCTTCTAAAGCAGCAGATTGCCCAAAACCCCCTCCCAGGAATTCACATTTTCTTTTCCATGAGGAAGGGGATCAGTCAAGTGATACCTAAAAAGAGACTATTTAAAGATATGCCATTCTGGATTAACAAAATAAAAATAAATCCAAGTGAATTCCTAGTAAAAATGCATCCTTTAATTTGCTTGGAACAAGGCTGGAACAAGATGGCTCCCCAGTCACTAAACTTCATTTTCCAGCAGGTTGCAGTCCTCAGATACAATCTCACAGTGACTTTGCTGCTGTCTGATGTTTTGGGGTGGGATAGAGCTGTTTAGTGAGTGATTGAGGAGGGTGAGGATGTTAATTCAGGGACAGCTATAACTGCTTAGATGAGTAAAAGTGTAATTCTTAGAAGTTGCTTTTTTCTAAGGCCTATTTTTTATGGTCTAGCTTTTCTTTATGGGTGATTACTTAGCCTATTTAATACTATTCTCACTTAGAAGAGACTGATTTCAAGTCTTTTGTAGCATAAGGCTAGACTTGTAGGGAAACGTCGTAGTTCTGCTAAGGTGTGAAGAAATGCCAAGAGGAGCTGCTATCCCAGTGAGAAAACCCACAAGTTTTATTAAGCTGGCGCCTCTCTCGCTTCGCACTGTAGACTCGAATCACAGTCTCGCTCTGCTGAGGGGTCGGAGGCTCGTGTATTTGTTACAGTGTGCCTGTAAATATAGCTAGCATCTGCACTTAAAAACTTGCAGCAAGCTTATCAAAAGCCTTAGTAAAAGGGAGAATAAAATCAAAGCTAAACAGAAGGGGTTTTAATTAAAACCAGAATATTTCTTTTCCTGTTCCAGCAAAATTAAGGCTATGTCCAATGAACCTGTTGTGTCCTTTTTCTGGAAGGTAAAGGTGGGGTGGTTCAGCGTGAACTGTGACTAGTTTCTTTTTCTCTGAATTCACTATGTGGAAAGGAAAAAAAAAAAGTCCTCTGAAGTCTTTGGGACTAGGCTTAATGTTCTCTAAGCTACTCTAGTGCTCACAAAATCAAATATTAATACTTCTGAGCCTTTTAGGCCCTAAATGCTAAGGCAGATGATATCTTAAAATCACCCTGCTTAGCTTTTTAGCTTGCAGTGCAAAAGTCTCTTTTTCGTACCATAGAGAGATTCGCTATTATAAATGATAAAGAAATGCAAACGCTAAATTAGAGGTAGTTTTCACCCAAGGCTTCATAACAGCAATCTGCCTCTTATGCTCCTTATTGTTTAACAAGGTACCTGCTGGGAGCTTTTGCACGGAGAGGCGAGGAAAATTGAGAAGGGTAGTCTGATTAAATGTATGTTGTTTTGATGTGATTTATTTAATTATAAATACTAAACTCAGATATAAAAACACAGATCCTCCTGAAGAACTAGTGTCTAGCTTTAATATATTTAAGTGCTTCCAAACGTACACAGCTAATTAAAGCACCAGGGAAAGCTGTTTGAGGCTTGTAAACTGGGATGCGCTGTGGTTTTTTGCCCCTTCCTGCCTTTGAAAGCGCTTTTTGGCTTAGGAAGGTGCATTAGTGCTGCTGATTATACTGATGCAAAGGGAGCTAACAAGCGGGGTGATGTATCCTTCCTGCACGAGGATGGAGGGTGCTGCTTCTCTTAGACACCTGGCTCCTGCTGTGGCTCCGAAGGAACAGGGGACGGGAGAGGGATCCGGCCGGAGCGCTGGCCGCAGCCAGCCGGGATGGGAGCACTCGGATGTGCCAGCGCCGTGCACGGGCACATGCTCTCAGCAATGAAAGCTGATTGCCCTGGCACCAGCAGGCCCATAAAACGGGTTGGTTTGTAATTTCTTGGCACCGGGGGTGCAGCTGCCTGTTGCAGAGGCTGGGCAGCGCCGTGCAGGTACCGCACAGGATGGTTAATGCTGCTGTGCAGGGAGGCCCCAGGCAACTCAGCTTGTTCCTTGCTGCTTCGCTATCTCCCTGCTGGCTCCTGCCCATCCTGGCACGCAGGTGATTCCTCAGGAGCTTGTGATTATTTCCCATCAGGGCTTCTATGGAGCAATGCCTGGACTTGCTGGGCCTGGTTTCCTGCTTTCTGATCAATCTTTGCAGTGCTTTGCTCATCTCCAGCTTATGGAGCTGCCAGCCTGAACGGGGGGATAAAGGAAATGCTTTTTTGGGGAGCTGAACAGCAAAAGGCAGGTTTACATAGAGAATAATAACTACTGCTATGTGTTATACTTCTCCTAAGGGCAGGAGCACATGCAGCTGATGAAGTTCTCAACACACAGGTGGGAATGAGAGAGGATGGGAAGCTGCAGCATTCCTTTATATGGGCTAAATTAGCCATAACCCAGAGAAGTCGCCCTTTCCCTCTGTCGTCTTCCAAATTCGTCAATGTATGGGAGTGAGCCGGACAATGCATCCTGTCTGCACAGCACCTTGCACTGGGTAAGTGCCATGCAAATAATAAATTTTATATGGAATAGATGCAGAAAAATACCTGGATGCCTACAATTAACACTTGCCTGGAATTTATCTTGCTTCCTACCTACTCGCACCTTGGCATTGACTATAGCAAGGAGAGTTATGGACTTACTTTCAGGCATTTAAAAGTTTTTTCCAAGAAACTAAATCACCTTCTCCACTGTGCATCAAAACGTCCCTGCTGTAGGGAAATGAAACATGATTTATTAAGAGAGGGTTTTCTGTCTTTCCTCCTTTCTTTTCTCCATTCCGCTGGCTAAAGCGCTCCTCTCATCTACGTGTCCCAGCCAGACAGAAGTGTTTTGTGATGATCTTGCTGGTTTGAGCAGGGTTTAAAGCCTCGATGAGCTGTGAGCCTGGGGAGCAGAAAGGGCCTGGGGCTGGCAAGGTGGGCTACGAGCCCGGTGGGCCTGGCTCTGCGGCCCGATGCTCTACCAGCAAAAACGGGGCGAGAAGGAACCTCCTGCCTCTCTGCTCCTTGAAACTGCATCTCATAAACTTGTCCGGTGGTTGTAGTGAGCCTTGGGTTGTTCTGGTTTAACATTCAGAGGCCCCAAAAGGCCCCAACTGCCCCATGGTGGCTTCAGGCCTGACTCACAGGAGATATGGTCTTGCTGGCATCGCCCTCACCAGGTAGTGAGGGGATTTCAAAGAGCCACCAGACAGCAGGAGAACATCCACAGCATATTGTAGGCGTCACCAATTATGAAAATTAGCAACATAAGAAATGTGGGAACTCATGGTCTTGTCCTCACTTTTGATCATTTCCAGAGGACCAGGTAAGCTTTCCAATGACTACCTAAGTCTCTAAGCTTTTGAAAATTCATAGTCTAAAATCTAGAAAACTTTGTTCAAATTTTCTTAATCCCTTGAGCTTTGATGTGTGTGGAGATGACAAAGATGTCAGCAGAGCTTTTGTTCAGAGCTGTCACGTGTGGCCATGAGATAATTCTGCCAAGCCAAACTACTTGCAGACGTGCTGTGCGTGGTGAACACAGCCACAATTTCATTTTTAGAGCATTTCCATGATGGTTTTTCTCTAGGCAGGGCTGTGCACAGAGGAGACAGGCTGCAGCCTCCCTTCGTGTCCCCTCTCTGGGCTTTTCACACTGCCCTCCAGCCTCTTCCCCACTTGGTAGATTTTCAGTACCAGCAAGTGGCATTGCCCCTGGAAGCAGGTTGCCTTGCGTTCATAATGCAGATTTATTTTGTTGTTGTTGGAGACTTAAAGCGATAACAAGAAGGCAAAATTTGCTAAGGCAATAACGAAAGGGTTTTTAGGTTATGTGATTTTTTTTTTTTTTTTTTTTTTTTTTTTTTTGTGGGTGTGTGTATCCGAAGTGAAAAGTCAAATGCTCTCCTGCCTCCCCGTGAACATTGCAGAGGAGCTCATCCATCACGGTCAGCGTGGAAATGCTGGTTAACCTCAGCTTAAACCTTGGGACTTTAATTTGCCTCTATGGCCCCCAGCAATGTAACCAGGCTGAGGTTAGCTAAGGCGCTGGCTGATTCTTCAGACAGGCTGTATTTTTTATAAAAACTCCCTTGAATCCATTTGGGATGACAGATGCCACAGAGTACATCCGACTGATCATTCATCGTTGATAATAGAGCTGGAGATAGCTCTGTAAGCCTCTTCATCATGAATTTCCATTTTCTTTTATGGTCTTAAGTATTCTCACTGCGTCTGTCTTGGAGATCATATTGTACTTCTGTTTCTATTTTGCAATTTTTTGAGCACCACCATTTTTAAGGAATTATTATTTTTCCCGTCTGTTAAAATCTGTTCCTAAGGAATAAAAGTATATGTAAATTAATAAAATAAACCCAGTTTTTACCTTGTCATTTGTATGACTTGGAAAAGGTAGGAAACTCTAAGTTCTTTTATTGGTGACGTGTGAACCTGCAATCAAAATCAACCATTCTACTGCATTAAAAATAAATTGTTTTGCAGTTCTTAGTGAAAGGCAGTTCAGCTTTTGGAGCCACTGATTGTTAGAAAGCAATGGGTTTTTTTTTTTTTTGTTTTGTTTTCCTCCTTTTACTTGAAAAGGGCATTCTCTTCTTTGTCACACTGTTACAGAGAGTATTAAACTGGGCTCCAACTTTTCTTCAGCTCTGCTGAGTGCTCATCCCAAACCATACTAATTTTGGGTACCCCCCGTATGTTCACCAGAGATTGTTCCTCTGCCTTTAAGTCGTCGCTAGCTTCGGTCCATCTGACAAACTTATCTTCAGAGAAGCTGAGAAATAAGATTACACGGGGTTGATGTGGTTTGGCAAGCAACAGCAGGTTTGCATTTGCTCTGCAGTGGTGTGTTGTCTTCCCTTGCTCAGTGGTAGAGCCATTCCTCCTGCAAACCTCCCCCTGTGTTCATTCACAGTCAGAGATAAACAGATGTTCGCCAAGATGTTTAGCATCTGAAATGATTAGGCTGCTCAGATTCTTGCTCCTACTTTGTGCTACATGGCATGTTGGTTCTTTTTTGTCTTAATTGTGTTTTGCAGGGAATAACTCCAGTGTCTCATTGTGAGGTTTCTTACTACTCAAGCTGACAGCTTATCCTCAACAATAGCTTTATGAACAATGGCCCATCAGAGCTACCAAGAGCAGGAAGGAATTTAAAATGTATTGGGTAATGAAGAGCAAATGTGCTCTCATCACAACTACACAAAAACTGCTCTCCAATTCTATGATAAATCTTCCGCTGCAGTCCAGCTGCAAAAGAAATATCTCATGGAAGCGCAGAAATAGAAAGCTTTCATTCATCAGCAGGGTCTCATTGATGGCCGCCTTCATTTTTTTCTTTTTTTTTTTCAAATTTAGTCTGATAAATGAATATAGTCCATGTGCCAAGGTCAATGGTACATTTTTGTCCCTGTAGTATCTGCATGAGAATCATTACCTTAGTACATGTAAGCATAAGTTTCTGGCACACCAAATGCTAATTATACCTCCTTAGTAGATATATGCAGGAGTTCAGTCATGTCTGTGTGGGGTGAACAATGCTCCTGGTTCAAAGATGCTTGATTGGTACCATAGGATTTGTTCTTTTCTCACTTGGGCTTTGCATGAGATCCTGTGTGTTGAAGCAGACCCGTCATTTATGAAAGGTGGCACTTGCATGTGCACCCTTAATATTTAGGGCCAGGAAAAGCTCATGCTGATTATGTTTTAGGCTAAATCAAGACCATTCAGGCCTCAAAACCTCATTATTCCAATTATGCAGCATGGACTGCCAAAAAGTTTGATGGATAAGTGGGAAAACAGACTAAGGAGCAGGATGTCTTCAGTTTATCAGAACACTGAGAAAAGAAACCGATGGAAATGAGAACATGCACACCAGAAGATACCTAATAAAATAGTGTAATAATGATTGGGTCTTAATGCATGCTGAACATAAATGATTAACTAATTCAGAAAGATATTATAGATAAGTGATAGAGTCATCAATAGGAAAATGCACAATATAACCTATAGAGCGCTGATTATGTGCATGAAAAGGAATGAGGACCTAAATTGTTTAGACCTGGCTTCTAGATGGCAGGTCTCAACAGTGTTCAGCTAATTCCCTCATCAGTAAATGAACTCGTTACCCATTGAGATGGGCGAGGAGAGTCAGGGCTAAAGGATGGAGCAGAGATGCTGTGGAGGATGCTGTGTTTGGTACTAGGCTAACGGGGAAGGAGCTACTCCTGAAAAGCCAAGAGGAAGGCTGGTGTTTGCAGGAAAGGCTTCCCGAAGTGAACCCTGCTGTGGAAGGAGCAACTGCAAAGCAAGCTGGCCTGATCTCCTTGTTCTGATGCGTACCCATGGCAGCAAGCAGAGAGCCCTGCTCAGAGCAAGGCTGACACATGTGTGCTTGTCTTGCAGCTGCAGAGGTGTAAAGCCTTAGGAACAGAAAAATGCAGTGATTTTATTTAAAGCTGCTAGGATATCAGACATGATCTCTTTTGGAGGGTTGGGGAAAGAAAAAGGTTTTCTATCTTCCATTAGTGTTTTGATGGAAAGATGTCTTTTTCTGCATAGGTGGAGGGGGGAAATAAACCTTTGGTTTTAGTAACAAGCTAATAACATGTCTCTGAGGAGAATGTTTTGCAGAATTAATATCTCTTTCCTGGTTTGAAAAGGACATTATAAGCCACAATTGCCTTCCCACTGCATTTTACGTGTCTCCTCTGTTGTATTTGAATGCTTTCCTGAGATGAGCAGGATGTATCTTTTCCTTATTTCAACGTATGAACAAGTATACTGTGTCAGGTCACTGAATATGGTGTATCTACAGTAACCATTATTAGCAAATCAGATTAAATGTGTCATGATGCTTCGATTTCTGGTTTGATCAAGCACTTCAGATAGTTTTTGAAAAACAGAAATAAATCTCAATTATGTAACCATTGTATCCTTCCTTAGGATCTAAAGATTTTTTTTTTCCGATTGTTGGTAATAAAAATAGGACTATTGTTCATAGCTTGCTTACAAGCTTTCTTGTTGTTCCTTGCTGTCACTTCTGTATGCTTCATACATTTTAAGCAGTAGAATAAGAATGTAAATCTCTGCATATTTACTTTATTAGTATAGCCGAGTAAATAAATGAATCGGCCTAAAAATTGAAAATGCCCCCTGAGATTCAGAGCCATTCAGAATCCAAGTTTGGCAGGCAATGATTTATCCAAACTGTCTATAACTTTTGTTCGAAAAACAAGGCCAATTAAGAATAGGATGAGGCATTTTGGTTATGAATTATTCTGATCAGGAATGTAACTAGATTTTTATTCCAGTGCCTAAATGAAATATCTCCCTGTATATCCACTGAGTTTCATTACTGCTTCAGTTTTATCACTTCTCTTTGAGAGATTTAATCCTTTTCTTGGATATACATTACTCTTTAGAAAGGACAAATAAAAATGAAATACAAGAAGAATTTATGGTGCTGGCGGGGAATTACTGGAGAAAAGGAAACAGCATTTATAGTTAAGCCGACGAACTCTTTATGTTATTATTTTGCTGAGATGCTCTTATTAATGCAGGGGCCTTTTTGCAAGCTCAGGAAAGGGCAATGCTCAGAGGCTGCAGATGTGCCCCGGCTCTGTGCCACAATGTCCCCTGCCCATCTTGCTGGAGCTGCTAACGTGGGGACCTGTCCCGCATCCTTCCAGCTTGGCAGAGCGTTTTTCTGTTACGAGGGGCAGGAAAAGAAAGGAGAGACAAACTGAATTCCTCGCACGAAACATCCTTGGGCTTTGTGCACAACCTTCAGTGCTTCATCATGGTGCTGCGGAGGCTCCGGGGAGTAGCCCAACGTCCCCAGGGATCGGGGAAAGAAGCAGAGCTGCACTGGGCCAGGTGCCTTCTAGTTCCCCCTCAGCTGCAGGCATGAAAAGAGACTTTCCTCTTTTATCCTCCTGTTGCTGTCTAATGAACCGAGCCCTGTGGCAGGCAGGAGGAGAGCGCCTTAGTACCAAAATCCCCAGGGACAGGGGTCTTTGAACCAACCCCAGCGCATCAGAGCTGGAAACCTGCTCCGAGGACGGCGACTCCAGCCGCAGGACGGCATTGGGATGGCCAGCACGTTCCTCCCTGTGCAAACCTCCTTCCAAAGGGCTTGAGGAACAGTTTTCCATTTGGGTAACCGTGAAAATGTTGCCTTTCTGTCTTCGTTCCCTTCCCTGGTCTAGTTTTCATTGGTTTCTAGAAATTTGAAAATTCAGACTAGTCCGTGCATCTAGAATAAAAATTAATGCCTCGAAAGAATTTTGTTATCAGTCCTCCCAAAATTTGAATCATATTACCCATAGTTTAAAAACAGAACCATAGGTATTTTCTGCCTGAAAATTAATGTGCTGTTTTTAAATGTGGGTCAACATATAATTAGCATGTTAGTAGACTAAGGTCATCCTTTAACAGCCTCCTCTCATAGAATCATAGAATCATAGAATGCTTAGGGTTGGAAGGGACCTCTAGAGATCATCTAGTCCAGCCCCCTGCACACGCAGGGTCACCTAAAGCACGTGGCGCAGGACTGCATCCAAGTGGGTTTTGAAGATCTCCAGAGAAGGAGACTCCACAACCTCTCTGGGCAGCCTGTTCCAGTGCTCTGGCACCCTCACTGGGAAGAAATTTTTCCTTAAGTTCCTATGGAATTTTTGATGTTTCAGTTTCCGGCCATTTCCTCTAGTCCTATCAGTGGCCACCACTGAAAAGAGACCATGACCGTCCTCTGCACTCCCTCCCTTGAGGTATTTATATACACTGATTAGATCCCCTCTCAGCCTTCTCTTCTCCAGGCTGAACAGGCCCAGCTCCCTCAGCCTCTCCTCACAGGGCAGATGTTCCAGGCCCCTGCTGTTGCACCTGCATGGCCACAGGAACCCCAGCATGCCAGCCTGAGGTTGCATGGCCATGTCTGCACTAGGCAGACATTACCCTTTAGCCCACACAGACCTTCACTATTAAGATATCTACTCATTTAAATATTTATGGAAATACTGCATGCAGCCTCCTCTAGAAGAAACCACGCTCAGACAACACAGTTCACCAAATCATGGGTTGAGACAAACTCAAAGCACCAAGAGACCCTGTTTGGCTTTGTTTCTTTTAAAGCTTTCATCAGAAAAGCTTGGGACCTGCACACCCCAGGGAACTCCTGCTTTCCCGAAAGGTTTGAGTCAGGCTGGCCGTGAGTCAAACTGGTGGGTGCAGAATGAGCAGTGCTTTCAAGCCTCATGCTGTCATTAAGCCATCTCTTCTGATTCAAAAGGTTAGCAAGCAAACAGAAATAAATAACAGGTTTTCTTGCAGCTCCCAGGAGCTCACGCAGAACAGCCACTAATAGAAACGTACATGTGTGTGCCCACAGTCCCAGGCGAAAGGAGCACCAGTGTCTACCACGGCTGAAAAAAGGGGCTTCAAACCCCTACCTGCTCTCTGGGAGGAAGCACAAAGACAGAGCCTGTCCACTGTGTCTTCACCTTTCTGAGGACCCACCTCTTTAAACAAAATAACATCGCTGCGAATGGTGAGGGCCAACTGGGAGGAGGGTACCCAAGAGCCAGGTAACTGCAGAAAACATTGACGCTGAATAAGAAATGCAAAGTTTTCTGGTCACAAGAAAACCCTTTTACTCCAAATTGGGGATGAGCAGCTCTGCAGCTATGTTGTTTTTTTTTCTTGCACTTACACAGATACTGCTCTATGCCTGTTCTTATTAATACTGACAGGAGAAAAGTTAAGCATGTTTCTCATCTCGGACTCCCTTTTCCTTCCAGGGTGGTAGGTCACTCCAGCATTAAAGCCAGTAGTTGAAAAATAGTTCAAGACATTCTGATAAGTATATAAGCAGCTTTTGTCTTTTCTCAGTGCTAAGTTGCTAATTGATTTTTACAGAGTAGTAATAGACCTCCTGTTGCAGACTGGTGTTGTATAAAGTCAGCCCTGCTCCAAAGAGAACAGAGCAAGATTTGAGAAAGATTTGGTGGAGCATGTTGCCTCCAGGACACTGGTTCAGGGGGCTCTGCGAGAGCCCTTCCTAAGGAGCTCCTAAGCGTGGGCACAGGGCTTCTCACTGGTGGTTCACATCCCCCTTTGAAGAAATCAGTGTGAAAGCTGAAATCTGTTGTGTTGAGCCCAACATTTAGAAGAATGTGTTTCAGAAAAGGTCCCAAAGGGCTTTTTCCAGTTAAGGGTCCCTTATGGACTCCCCCGCTTTTGGCAAGGGGAATTATACTTAAGATTCAACCAGTTGTCCCCCAAACCTAGGACTGCTTAGCAATGATGTCTTCTTACTAGCCCAGAACTACTTTGCCACTTGCTCTTCTTCCACCCAGCAGCCTGGTCTTGGTCAGAGCTGTCTCTGTGCAGAGAGTTTCCTGAAATGCTGTTGGCAGGGCGCAGCGCCCGGTCACCTTGCAGCTCTATTGCATCTTGAGCTCTATTTCAGTTTTACTAGCCCATGGCTGGGCACCTTGCAGCTCTATTGCATCTCGAGCTCTATTTCAGTTTTGGTAGCCCATGGCTGGGCACCTTGCAGCTCTGTTGCATCTCGAGCTCTATTTCAGTTTTACTAGCCCATGGCTGGGCACCTTGCAGCTCTATTGCATCTCGAGCTCTATTTCAGTTTTACTAGCCCATGGCTGGTCACCTTGCAGCTCTATTGCATCTCGAGCTCTATTTCAGTTTTACTAGCCCATGGCTGGGCACCTTGCAGCTCTGTTGCATCTCGAGCTCTATTTCAGTTTTGCTCCTTGGCAGGCACTGACACCAAAGCACACGGGAGGGCTCAGGGCTGCCCCAGGTTGAAAGCACAAGAACGGGAGAATTTAGTCAGCTCCTGGCCCGCAGCAGCCCAGGTTTCCAGAGCCAAACCAGGGGATGGCACCAGCGGTGCCATCTGTGCCACTGGGCTGCCTGCAGCTCTCACACTGGGCACGCAATGATCTTTGCATATGCAGCGTGGAAAGCTCTCCCGTGGCTCTGTAGTAAAGGTTTGCAGAGAGCTTTGGCATGTCAAAAGCTCCATAAATGCAAAGCGTTTTTATTATTGTTGTGCATATGAGACCGAGTCCTGATAGTCACTTGAGAGATTTCATTCAGCTTTATAAAGCACACTTGGATGCTTGGTGACAAAAGAGTAATAAAAAAGCAAAGTACTAGTATAATATCTAATACTGCAGAAAGCAGACTGTTTTGTTAAAAAGGAAAAGGAAGACCTTAACATATTTGAAGTGCAGAGAACAGTGTGTTGCTAATTGTGGGAAAAAAAAATAACAGATGCATGCAATCTCCCCCATCCATCTCTCTCTCCTTTTTTTTTTTCTTTTCAAAACTAATGCATTTTTCTTACTTCACTGCAATTCATTCTTGCTGACCTGCTCAAGCACAATTCTCTGCTTGCAAAGCAAGCTCAACTGACAGCAAACATTTTGCTTCCAGATCCATAAATCTTCTCCCCAGAAATGCTTTGGTATTAGTCAGAAAGCAAGCAGTGAAATAAGAATAACAGCAGAAGAGCATCTGGGGTGGTTTGAAAAAAAAATCTCTACTGAATGCAAAATAATAATAATAATAATCAGAACAAATTAAAGATATTGAAAATTGATTCTCTTGCTCCTCTCAGTTCTGCCTCTAGGAACGTACTTTTCAGATCCATCATGCAAGTATTTCCTCTATAGAGAAGTCCTAAGGATTTCCAAGTAGAAAAATCAATAGGATTCTCTGGAAATTAAATAGATCATTTTCTAAAAGCTGCTAGAATGTACTATGAAATTAGATCCCTTCTGTAGGGTTTTTTTTCCCAGTTTCTCATGCCGGAGCTAGAGCCTAAACCACTTCTAAGTGAGATTGGGGGTTTCTTCTGGCCCATTTGGGGTTTCTTCTGGCCTGTTTGCTGTTTCTGTGTCTCAGCAGGTCTCGCAGCTCGGCGCAGGCAGGGAGCAGAGGTCGGACCCGCCGCCCTCGCGGCCTTGGGGACCGCGTCCCGCCGGGGTCCGGGCAGTGTCACCCTGGGATGCTCCGTGTCCGGCCCCGCACCAATTCTGTGCGTTTCTGAGCGCCACCTCCTGCCCCTTGCACTTCAATCCAGCTTTGCCTTAGCGGGATCCCCGGAGAGCCGATTCCCGGGTTCGCTGCTCACACCCCGTGCTGGGAGCTGTTCCCCAGAGGCAAGCAGAAATGGCAAAAATTCCTCTTTATTCCTTTCATTTAGAAGCCTGGAACACTTAGAAATGGGGCCGCGCTCACCTTTTACTCATATAGCTTGAGAAGCTCTAAAGAAAATAATCGGGTAACACAGAATGTTGTTTATATTTGGGATTTGCAGATAGCTAGATATCCCAAACAGCTAGCTGTCTGCCTGCCTCCCTGTCTGTCACGTTGTATCCTGGGAATATACAGTCAACAACAGAACAACTTATCATGCCTTCTCTGTTCTTGTAATAATCTCAGTAATTTACTGGAGCTGTTTATTAAAAAGTCTTCCTCCAGCACTAGGCATTTGCATACATCCATCAGCCAGCTTGTATATGTGGGATGGTTGATGATTTAATACTGCCAAGAAGGCTTAAGATGTGGATAAATGTTTTTGTAGGGATTGTTAATAACGTGATGCCGTGAGTAAGGAGGCCAAAGACTTATCCTAGACCAAATGACTGGCTGAAGAAATGCTAGAAACATCACTGGGGGAGAACACTGTCACCTTATTTAGTGAAGGTTTTTGGAAAACAAATACCCAGTCATGCTGAGTAGAAATTCCCTGTAATTTTTTAGTTCATATATCAAATGAAGTTTCTTTGTGTTATTCCAATGCACATGCACTTTGGGCCTCCAAATGGTACAAGGGTGAATGCCTGTGTTTCTGATCTGCCTGGGTGCTGATCCAAATAAGATATGTGTTTGCCCCGTACAGATATTTTGGGTACAGGATGGGAATAGAGGATACCAGGAATGGAGTTTGGACAGATATAAAGTCAAAAAGCATGAATGGTCTCGGGAGACCAAAGTCAAGTAGATGAATATTAATTCCTGATAATCACAGAATCACAGAATGCTTAAGGTAGGAGGGGATCTCTAGAGATCATCTAGTCCAACCCCCTGCACATGCAGGGTCACTTACACTGATTTAAATTTTGTGAAGAAATTGCTTTTGTTGATATTAAGTTTCTCAGCTGCAATTTGGGTAACATCTCTCCTGGCCACTTCTGAAAAGAAAAAAAAAAAAAAAAATCGTCTAAAAGTTTACCAGATTAAAGATGTCTTTATCTTACAGCTATACTTATTCAGGCACATTTTTATTGGTGCAAGCTTTAAGATGCAGGAAATCAATAGACAACCAAATTCACGCTGCCAGCGCTGTGCGCTTTGCAGTCCTCGTGCGGGTCCCGCTCCAAGAGGCCACAGAGCTCCCTGGGGTTTCCTTCCAGGCCAGCCTGCAGCCAGGATCTGAACTCCGACTCCAGGCATTTTCTTGGAGCACAGCAATGTCAATGCTGCAAGCCTTCAAGGCAGGAAGCATCTTTAATTCCATGCCTAAGATGCATTTATTAAGGGTATGTCTAATGCTTTGAGAATGCAAACAAGTAATAATGATCTCAAAATGTATCCCTACTGCTAATGTGCTTTAGCTAAGTCAAAGTACCAATCATTTGTCTGAGTGGGATGCTCAGCAGGTCCCTATATTAAAGAATTCAATTTTACAGGGTAGAATAGAAAAATATATACAATTTTCTACTATACGCTACAAGAATTCCCCAGAAGAAATACCTGCTGGTTTTGCTAAACAGATTCCTGTGCTGGTAACCTGCAGAAGGAATTTAAAGGAATCTGAACCTCTTTATCGATGAATTTAACATTATAAGCAACTACTTTTTCAATAAAATATTTACTTTGCTGCTTCAGCACCAAGAGTGATTTCGCATTACAATAGGAGTCTGGTGCTGCCGCCCACTCGTTCAGCTTCATTTGAAGCACAAGACGTTCAAGCGACTCTCCTGCAGACAGGCTGTGAGTTAGGAGCTCAGAGGGAGCAGAGGGAGCCGAGTGTCTGCTCTGACTTTCTGATCAGTTCGCCTCTCTTCTCCAGGGCACTGCCCCAGCGCCTCGGGATTTAATTCCTTAAAAGAAATAAGTTAGCTTGTTTTCATCATAGAAATGTGTAGAAATGTTCATCATAGAAATTCTTTTGGAAGCTCGTATCTGTATTGGGATTAAAGGAACTTGAAAAATTTACTCCCGTGAAAGAGCTACCCTGTTGCCTCTTGCTGATGAATTATTTTTGCCATAGCAAACTCATGCTTTGGCTTAGCAGATGGCCGTTAACTAAAAGCATTTTTCTAACATGTCATTTCTGTCTTTTCTATCCACAGTCCTATATATCTCAATTTCCATTTCAAATACAGCTCAGATCTGTTCAATCTTTTGCTTCCTCAGCAATTTCAAGGAACTGTCAGTTCCACAATTTAACTAATGGGTCAAAGAGGCCGAGCCTTCTTTGTGCAAAATAGAATCTTACAGTGATTAATTAAAATTGCTACCTGTGTTCCAGCTTGCTAGATAGACTCAAGCATGGCATATTCTGCTAAGGGCATTGCAGAGTGTAAAACAGTGTATGCTAAACTTAGAGAAGCAAAGGGAGAAATGACTCTTAAAATTGGGTGATCATTTATTTCCACTATGTGGAGACTAATTTTAAAAAGAATTGCCAAGAATTATGGTACACTTACATTTGACTAGCTTTCATAGTCACTCTTTTATGCAGTATTGACAGACATTTCTTGGGATCAGATGGCTTTTAACCATGTACTGTTTTACTCTTAAAAAACACAGAAAGGGTGAAGGTAAAATTTGTGTGGACTGTACAAAGCAACAATGCATGATACTGTTTCTGCAGGCTCTTGTAGAAGCAGCTAAGTAATGAGAACTAATTTCTAGAATTATATTGACATGTCTTGGGTATGCAGAAAGGCAGCAAGCAAATGAAGAGATACCATGAGATACATCGGAGAGAAAACTTGCCGTGTGCTGGAGATGCCTTGGTCGCTCGTGCCCACACAGTGCATGGGACATTAGGATGTTTCTGCACGGTGAAACATGGTGCAGAGAATTTAAAGTGACCGGGAGGTGTAAGAGCTACAGGTCAATATGGTGTGGAAGTGCAAATGTGTCTGCTGGAATGAACAGAGGTAACAGAAGGGAAGATTCTGCGTTATTCCGTCTTGAACAGATCTGTCATTTGCGGTGCAATTGAGTTCCTTGTGCCTTTCTATCTCGGGAAACAGTCGTTTCCCTCTGCACAGCCCTTCCCTCTAATGCCAGTGACGATGCCCTGGGAGAAGGGGAGCCGGGGGATGTCCCTGCAGCAAAGGAGCCGCTTCCCCTTGTGCGCTCTGCAAACACAAGCCTGGCCCGTTTCCCTCCTCTCCTCCACACACACACACGTCCTGTGGAAAAGGGGCCGCCCTTGGTGTCAGGTTAAACGGAGACCAGCGTGAGTTGATTTTAACCACCAGGTAAAGGCCACGGCAAGCGAGGTCCCCAGCGGGCGCCCTGTGCGGGTTGTGCTCTTTCCGCACTACCCTTAAATCCGGAGTTAACCCTGGAGGCCCCACACAAGCGCCACATCCAGAGCTGCCGAGTGACCCGGGACGTGCCCGGAGCCGCCATCCGCAGGTGCCACCTGATCCCGATGGATCCGCGCGGGAAGCGACGCGGTGGCCGCGCAGGCCGGCTGCCCGCACAGCCCCGAGCCATCGCCATGGCAACCAGCGAGCCGATTACCCCATCACAGCGTTCCTTTTAAAAAGGGACATAAAGGCAAAGGCAGCCCCAGCTTCCCGTGGCGCTTGGCTTTCAAAGCACCGAGCTAGGTTTAACTTTTTAACATACCTTGTGATTATGTTTGCCAACCTCGTTCTGGGTCTCTCTCTTTTTTTTTTTTTAATGTTGTTATTTCATCCCTATGTTCCTTGAAATGCCAGGATGGTAAAAAGCTACTTAAAATGCATGTTTTTTCTTGTTGCAGGAAAACATGCAAGTGCAATCAACACCTAGTGTAGAAGTATTCCTGGCAGGGAGGAACACGGCGGACACACGCTGGTGAGAGCGCTGGAGCAGGGACCGCTTCAGCAAAATGTGCCAAACCTGCTGCAAGGATCTGCCTCAGCAGACAGGCAGTCTCGGAAGCCGACTTGTCTGTTCACACTGTGCATCCTTTCTCATATCTAACATGCTCCTGCAGGTACCACCATGCTGTTCCCAGAGCCAACGTATTTCTCATTCTTTTGTGTAAATGCAGGTTACTGGATATTTTTCAACAACAAAAAGAGGGAAAAAGCTGAGCATATGCCTGTAACATGGGATTTCATTGTTTTGCTCAGATCGTCTTGGATTTATGACACCAACTGTGCATGAACTGAGGAAATCCCTTGTTTCTTATAGGGATATAACTGCTGTTTAGGTACCTCAAGGTTCTGGTCAAGGTCTTCATTGTGCTGGTTGCAATAGTTAGAGATGTCCTGCACCAAAGAGAATAGGTGAGCAAGGTTCATGCCAGGGAGGGAGGTAGAAGAAGAGAGTATAGGAATAGAAAGCAGCTTTGATGCTGACATTGTCTTCATGGGTTCATTTAGGTTGAAAAGAAGATGTGCAGGTCATCTGGACAAGCTCTTGCTCAAATCAAGTTTAGGTGCAGCTTCAAAGTTAGTTCATACTACTCAGGGCCATCTCCAGCTCTCTCAGACCCCTTTCCCAGGGTTTAATCACCCTCATTGATCTTCATCCTCACTGAGATCTTCTGGTCCCTCTAAGCATCTTTACTGCCCACAAATGTGCTGTTCTTGTTCTGATTTAGCAGCTTGTGAGGCTCCCCACGACTTCCCATGGACAGTGTTCCTCAATGAAACTGTTCTCACATCCTCTGTCTCCCAGTCTAGGGAGCCCAGATTTGCAGTATTGAAGAGTCTTGATTTTGGAGGAATATGTCCCAAGACACCAGTGTTATTTATAGCCGTCATTTGTAACTCAAGTGAAGAGCATGGACTATGTTTTTAAATCCACTGCTGTTAAGGGCTGGAACGTATCTGCTCTTTTCTAGGGTAATGTCTGGGTTAGTTAGAAAAGTGCAATATTTTACAAGTACTTGTCACTTGTCTCTTTTTTTACAGCCATTTGAAGCTGCTAAGAGGTTGAGACTGTTAGAAACTGTGTGACTCTCAGAGACAGATTAGCAGGATTAGTGTCACCGTTCTTACAGTTTATTGGCAGTATCTTCCTCCCCACCTCCTTTCTCCCCTCAGATTCTGGACCAGAGACCAAATACTTCAACCTTCTTTAACTCAGGCTGAGGATTCACTTATTAAGTCCTAAAAAGGAGCCACTCTCCTACTAACTGTCTCAGTATTAATGCTGTAAGGCCTGAAAATATATTTGCAGAATCATAGTATGGCATCATGGCCCAAAATACTGTTTTTTTACAATATTCAGTCTCTTAATATACATGATTACACTTACAGGGATTACTTTTCCAAAGCCACATCACTCATTTGATAAGCAGAGACAAAAACCTCCTTCCAATCACTTCTCAGGCTTTTGCATGTGGGGAGGTAAAGCTGGCCAATCTGCATGGAGAAGTTGGTGCAGTACCCAGTTCACTGTGCAGTGCTCATGTGCATCGTCAAGATCTAGAGGTCCCTAAATCACAAATTGGACTGCAAGAACAA
Source organism: Tinamus guttatus (assembly GCF_059628265.1). Classification (NCBI taxonomy): domain Eukaryota; kingdom Metazoa; phylum Chordata; class Aves; order Tinamiformes; family Tinamidae; genus Tinamus; species Tinamus guttatus. Next base: position 5,788,578 of record NW_028289244.1, on the reverse strand, counting down.
GGTCTACCCACGGAAAAGGTACCCTTACCCCTAGATAGTCACTGACCCCTGCAAGAGCAAGGCTGGGAATACCCTATTTATCCAGGATATTGCTGGGACAGAGCTAAGCAGCAGGTGATCTGCAGGGATCAAGTGAGAGCTCCTTGAGACAACCAGCCTGGAAAAGCTCCTCCACCTGTCCCCAGAAGGCAGTTACTTCCCAAGGTGCAACCCATTCAGTAATTGCTATGAAAAACATATGACCCTTTCTGGTTCCCCTGACACCTCTTAAACTGACTTGTGTGGCCTATAAACAGCAACAACCAATTGGGCGGGAAAATCAAAATGAATAAACTGTGTCTATGTATGTATTTACTCATGCTACAACCTTTCTCTGCATTTCTAAGCTAAAGCACAGTTCCCAGCAGCAAAGTGATTGATTGGAAAGGGCCTGATTATTTCAGCATTATTTTCTTTGCAAGCTGCATCCAGTATTTTATTTAAAAGCTATGAAAATATAATCTGATTCTCCAGCCCCCTGAGACAGAGTAGCTCAAAATGTGGTTTTCCAGACCTCTCCTTTCAGTATGAGATGGAGTTGTCAACCCGGCAGCATGCAGCCAAGGGAGCTGGCCTGGAAGCCGGCTGTGTGAAATGGTGCAAGATGTGACTGGCACAGGTGTTTGTCAGGAAGCTGGGGACTTTTCAGAACAGCAAATTGCTGCTTCTGCTCCTTATTTAATCAATCAGCTTCCCAGTTTAGTCTATACTTGAGAGCAGAGGTAGAAAGGATTAGCAGGACCTTTCCCTCAGCCTCTCTACAATCCTTTTTTTTTCACTACCCTCTCCTTGGGAAGGAGTAAAGATGTCCTGGTCCCATCCTTGTATGCTAGTGAGTGAGCACAGGTAGGATGGAAGTGGCTGCCACATGGCTAAGCCACATTTTCTGCCCTTAGTCCTGTCCAGGTAAGTCCCTTGTTATTGCCCTTCTAAGGTAGGTGTAGTTTTTTTTTCTAATTGTGCTTGTCAGCAGTACTATCACCAGTGGGACCTAGCTCTATTTTGGACTGTGTGCACTGAAGTCTGGAATATTAATATAAGATAGTGCCCTCTTACAAAGAAAGAAAGAAAATGATGCATATGTCCTGCTTCTGAATTTCCAAGTCTCTTTCTACCTTTTTTACAGCTGTTTTTCCTCTTCTTTCACTGCAAGGTCAGAAGGTTTGGGAGCTAACCCAACATTGATCTAATCTATCCTGCTGTAACTTTGAAATTGGATCTGATTCTAAAGTTGGCCCCTTCAGTGGGGTTTGGGCTGGGTGGCTTTTGGAGGTCCCTTTTGATTGTGGGTTTTTTGTTTGTTTTCTTCTGTAATTCTGTGGTCGTTCCTAAAGAGGTAACAAGAGCAGCAATGTTTCTGGTGAAAGCAGGAAGCTAGAAGACACAGATCTGCTTTGGGGTATTGAATTTAGTTTATAAACTCGTTACAGCTATTGCCCTGGATACTAATTTGTGCTGTGGTGGGACACTTACTCTGTTCTTGTTAAATCAATATTAGCAGCAAATGTGCTCTAAATCTGGCAACACAACCTTGTCAAAGACACCTGATACTAGCAAATACCAGTGCTGTGACCTGTGTTTCAGAGAACCTCAAGTTCTGTGTTTCAGTTCCCTAAGCTGTGCAAAGCAACAGTTGCTCACCAGTTCTTCATTAGAGTTCCAGGATTCCTGAAGTAAATGAGGAATCAACAGCAAGCATTCCTAGTTAGCAGCCTTGGGCACCTTCCTCTTGGGATATCCTAAAACAAAGATAAGAAAAATAACAGAGAATGGTAGCAGAGCAGCACTGAATGGTAGTCTCAAGCTTATGTATCTAAGGTTTGCATGGACCACGGCCTGCTGTGGTAGGTGCTACAGAAACAGATAATCTGATAAGGATGGAGTAATCTAGTCCTCAAGAGCACATCAATAGATGGTTACTCAAACTGATACAAGCCCCTTGGGGCTCAGACATCTGCAGCCACCAAAAGAAGGCTCTGCCACCAGCGAGCTTGAAATGGGAGCTGACGGCGTTGAGACCCGTCTTATCTTTCCAGGTTTGTTCTATTTTTGTTATGTTGTGAGAATCCAAATAAAGATAGAGCGAGGGTGAGAGTTCCATTGAGAGCCTCTGCCTTTCCAGCAAGTGCAGTTCTTAATGTATAAAGCTGAACTGGAGCACTTCATCAAAATGCTTCATCTGTGCCAACACTTCGATGGCTTGAGATGGCATCCTTAATGCATGGACATTCATCATGCCTCTAACAGAAAGCTACCCCAAGAAATAATTTAGGGGCATTCTCCTTGGAATATTGCACTGTGTAAAGTCAGTATTTTATCCACTTGTCCAATGGGAATATTGCTTATGACAGTTTTATATGGCTGTGGTATTGCTGCTATTTATCTTCAAACCCCTCTGGCAAGGCTGTATCCTCGTGTTTCCCTAAACACATAAGCAACTGTGGCCTCAACTTCCATTCATTAGAGTGGAAAGGGGAAGAGGGTCGTTTCTGTAATCTTAGGGAGACTGGCTTTGCAACCAACTCTTTGAAATTGCAATGAGATGCTTTGGAAGATCACTTTGCTACCTTGCTTAGACATGTATATTTTCTGCAGAGACAGCTGTGCTAAAAGGGAGTAATCTAGATCTTTGACAGGCTAACATCTTGCAGAGATTAAGTTCTTCTGGCAAGCCTTTTGGTTTTAAATTGTCTTTTATTCAAGTCTCCATCAAAGATGTATTTTTTTCATCTCAGAATTAGTCTGAGTTTGTGAGGATGCAGCTGGAGCAGTTGTTAAACCCTTTTAACTGATATCAGTTAGTTTAGCATTGCTAAGAAAGGGAACTAGTGTCCAGTTCCCCAGGGTTTGGGGAACGCTGCTTGTCCCTCTTGCTCTGTCCATGTCAGCCTTTGCAACTGGATATGAGTCCTCACCTAATGCCACGTGATCTCTGTATCTTAGAAAATGTTTTCTTGTTTGGTTTGTTTGTTTCTGGCTTTTTCTAGATTTATCCATTTCAAATTAAGCCTCAGTGAATCACTTTTAGCTTTAGGATTTTAATGAAGTATATGCAATGCTTAAATACGCTAGGACAGCACTTCTTAGTTATTTGCCCCTGTCTTCTACTGGGATTATGATAATCTAGTAACAAAGCAGTAAGATTCAGAAGTTGAATTTCATTGTCCCCAAACTATTAGAAATCAGGTTGCTCCATTTGTTCATATCTTCCTCTTCGTTAATGATAGCTTCATTAAATCCTCTCATTACAGCAACTGGAGGCTTACCTAAAGATTTTGCCATCTTGCAAGATCTGGAGAGGCTGGGTATTTAATAAAGAGAATAATACCAAATGATGAAGGCAAAATGTGGAATTACCTCTTGGATATATTTATCCTGCAGCTAAACTGCACAGGAGCAAGGGGTCGCCCGGCAGAGATAATTGCTAATTAAGCTTGGAGGGGCAGGCAGCCAGCCAGGCAAACAGTCCTGTGTTCCATTGGGCTGCCGATTGATTATAAATCCAGCACTTGATTAAACTTCAGAAGTGATTAATTGATTAATACTTATGCCCTTGCCAAAATGGACAAGAAAGAAGGGATGCAAAAGTGAAACTATTGCGCTCACCTCCAGGTGATCTTCAGAGTATGAAGACTGCAGTCGTGCCTTGGTCCTCTTTGCTTTCTTTCATTAATATCTGTATGGAAGGACATTGGGCTCATGGCTCAGGTACTGAAACGGGGATCAAATATGTGAGTTCAGTGCTGGATGTGCAAAAGATGTGGTCCTACTTGCAGGCACTTCATCTCTCCCTTCATTACTCACTTATAAAGAAACTTATAACTCACTTATAAAGAAACAAAGAGTGTTTTCTGTAAACGCCTGCTGAGCATGAGGCTCGGGGGATGTTCTGAAACCCCTGAAATGTGCAGTCAATCATGCGGTTCTCAGAGATGTGAATAGATAGAGATATACAGTAAGAACTTGGATTCTTCTAGATCTAGGGAGCTGGATCAAGTCCGAAACTGTCTCAAAACAGAGACCACAACTTAATTACAACAACGAACTTTGGGAGTTCACGGGACTGTGAATGCAAGCTAAGGTAGTCAGTTTTTGTAAACAAATATTCCATTAATTTTCACTTGCTTATTTGTATAAATGTCATATTTTATGTGAGATTATTTTACTAATAACTACTTCTAAACAACTATTCAGCTTTTTAAACTATAGAAAGCATGAAGTTCCACCTCAGTATTTCTCAAAGCCCTGGTTAGAGCATTTCTTGTCCCAAATACAAATACCCCCCAAATCCGTAAGCTGCTGTTGTCTCAAAACAATCAAAGCCTAGTCATGAACAGCATATGTCATTCCCCCTCCTTCACCTGCTTAAAGAATCATTGTTATCTTATATAAATTATAGTTTTGTCTATGAAAAAGTAACGCACTGAGGTCTGAATATTGCTCCCCTGGCTGGAAAAGAGCATCTGCTTTCAGCAGGTTAATGTTTGCCTGCGATTAAGCGCTGAAACAATCATTAGTATGTTCTGGATAGCGGATAAGTCAGCCTAGTCGTGTTCAAAGAACATCACTCTTATTAAGTAGACAGAGGAATTTAGCAGTTGTGTGGGGGAAGAGTTAAAATGTGACCCCCTGATTAAATGGTGACTCACAAGAAACCCTTGGGAGAATCCTTGACAAGTCTCGTAGGGAGCTGAGAAATCCTTAGAGAAAATCCTCTCTCCAGATAACAGGAATGCCTTGGAGAGGGCAGCATGTTCCTGTGTCCTTCAGGGGAAAGCCAGGCAAAAGGGCTGACACTGAAGTGTGGTTCAGATCTTCACAAGTGTGGCTGGACCCGTGAGCAGCCTGGAGGAGGAGATCTTGCAATAACGTCTCATTGCACTTAAAACACGGGCTCCCTGCTCAGAGGACCCCTCATCACGGCCGTCTCTTTCCTTCCAGTGTGTGTCAAGCTGCAGGTTTGTGCGGCTGGGCTGTGCCCGTGCGCTGGCGTGCAGATTCCCTGCTGCATTGATGCTTCCACACCTCCCTGCAGCTCCGTCCTCTCAAGGACTGCTATGAGGCCTTTGCAGTGAGTGTCTGCTGTGAGCGCTCAGTGATTAAAGACCTCAGAACACCTCCACTTACGGCACATGGGGTTCAGAGTCACGTCCCCGGGGCAGGCGCTGGCAGCAGGACCCAGCACATATCTGCAGCCATGCAGCTCCCCAGGCTATAGGAAAAGGGGCCTCTCTCCATTCAGAGTTAAATTCTGAGAGTGGCCCCTTCCTACTGAAGTTACATACGTGTTAGAAATGAGTGCTGTGGACTTCGAATCAAAGATTTCCTTTCAGGGAGACTGATATCGTTATATAAAAACGCTGTGTAGGAAATTAAAGTGAAAGTAATTTTTGACCAAGGATATGAAACAATGAGGAATAAATCCAATTTGTGACAACTTGTGCAGTACATGAAGGCGATCAGAACGCATCTGTATTGTATGTACTTACCCATCTCACTGTAAGAGTGGCGCTTTTTAAAGGATGAGGGAAGCAGAGCTCATACTGCTGTAAAGGGCACAATTGCAGCAGATGGGGCAATACTCTGCCAGGAGGGCATGGTGCAGAGATGCTGCGGTTTCAGTGGAGCTCTGGAAGCAGCACAGCAGGTAAATGTGTGGTTTTCAGGACACGGGTATGTCTTTGTGTTACACTGGTTGGTACACGTGTGCCAGTGAACAGTGGCATCCTTTTGAGGAGCCATTCAGCCCCTCGTTCCTTTCCCTCTTAGTGAAAGCTGCAGACAAGCACTCAGCAATTTCATGTGATTTTTTTTTTTGTGCCCAAATTGCACTATATTATTCCATATTATTATCTTTATGAAAAATAGGGCTGCTGCAAGTCTAGAATCAGTATTCCTCCTACACTTCTCCGTGAGGCACTTTCCCCGCAGGCACGCATCTCCCCCTCGCTCTGTGCTTCGCTGTAGCTTTGTTTTTAGGCAGGTCCCCCCCACCCTCCCAGCCAATAGTGAACGAAACCCTCTGCTTTTCAACCCTGTACCGAATAGGAAATTCTTCAGCAAAAACAGAGAGCAGTGGGGTGCGAGAAGACTGATGCAAACTTTCTCTTGATAAGGTTACCAAATAAAAGGGGGAAAAGACAAAAACCCTGCTAGTGCACAATGGATGCTCTTTGGAGAACACTGTGCATGTAAACCATGTTTCCCCTCGCTGGCATGACTGTGGGTGTGAAATAGTGCTAGTGTGGGAGAGACAGAGGCAAAGACTTCTGTATCTACATGTATTGGCAGCTGCAGGGGGAAATGTTCATACAGTGACTAACTGGGCCTTAAATAGCGTTAAGGATTTAGTATGAACAGAGATGAGTTTTCTAGGTTCATGTCCTCAAGTGCAAAAGATTTTAGGCTACTAGAAAGCACTAAGAACCGCTGATCTGTCCCAGTCTTGTTGGATTAATCACACGTGCAGACTTGCTGCCCGTTTTCCCACAGCATGAGCAGTGAGACTTGCCAGGAATTTTGGACGTCCCTCTTTCCTATCTGAGCAATTGCACAGTTGTAAAATGTCCTCTGATTCGGTCTGAAGAAAATACCTAGGCAGAAGGGAGAGGAGGGGAAGAAAAAGGCCAAGGAATTCGGGCACTGCTGGTGTTACCCTGCAGGTCTGGGCGAGCGCTCTGCTCTGCCGAGCACACTGGCTCTCCTTGGCTCTTTGGGCCAACAGCAGGATGGAAAACTGCTGTGTTTATTGGCTGTTTTTAATCCCCAAAGATTCACAGTTCTCTACATATTAAAAACTGTAAATTCATTAAAAAATAGTCATTATGTAAGACTCTACTTCTTTGTCTAACTCCTGTTAACACCTCTATTCCACGGGCACTTTCTGCATGTCCTCAGCGCTGCTGCATGCATCTTGCTATCCCCTTGGTTCAGGTTCTGCGAGCGAGTGACACGACCAAGTTATGTCCAGAGCAATTTCATGTATCTTTTCCAGGTATGGAAGTGTGCGTTGATCCTGAACGATGGTTTGAATTCAGCATCTTGTCCAATACTTTCCACTTACATAAACTAAAGCAATCGTGTGCAGTGAGCTCTGATTTGTTTTTGTGGTTTTGTTTGTGTGGGGTTTGCTTGTTTGTTTTTGTGGGGTTTTTTGTTTGTTTGTTTGTTTGTTTGTTTGTTTGTTTGTTTGTTTTCCTCATAAGACAAATGTTCTGAAATAGGGACCACGTTTTTCTGTGTCTGGGGCCTGGTACTACAGGCCTCAATTCACAGCAGAGCTCCTCTGAGCTACCGGGAAGGGAAAGAGACCAATAATTAACTTTTGCCAACAGAAGAAGTTGAGTCATAAGACAACAATATATTCTTTTTTTCCTTAACGAGGGATTTGCTTCTACAGCCAGGCTGTCACTGGTAGCTGAGCTATAAAGCTAATCTGTAAAGCTAATTTAGGTACATCTGGATGAGCTGGTGGCCAATTGCTACATCTGCAAGATATCACAAAGCTGCTGTTGTTTTTAAGGGAATGCAGCCAGGAGGCTGGGAAGCCTTGCCATTTTATTAGCCAAAATTCTGCAGTAACAATAGCTGTGCGCCTTAGCAAAACATACGCTAAGAAAGTTAGCGGCATTGCTTTCATATTTCTCTCTTGCAATTAGTTTCTCTCATTTCTTCAGTGTGAGTATAACCATGAGAAAAATACCCTTTCCTAAAGGGATGTCTGAGTCCTGGTCAGATGCTATCCCAGAGGTAAGTTGAATGGCAAATATCTTATTTTCTTTTTCAGATTTCATATGCCCATTGACCCTTGGAAAAGTATCTTGTTTAGCTCGTTATTAATAATTTGGCTGTTAGCTTGAATTGCTAAATGCATCTGCAGAAAAATAATGTGTACTTCAGTTCTTCAATGTTTAGATGCATCCAAGCGTTTAAGAACTGTCAAACAAAATATACTGTATTCAAGGGAATATATTCATTGAAAGATGAAATTGGGTACTGCAGTAAAGCCCCTTGTTGCGGTGGAGAGGCATTTCATGTTAACAAATCACTACAGCGCTATTCTAACAAGACCCAGAGCTATGCGATTTCAACTGACTGCACATTTCTGCTCTGTGTGTGTGTGTGCCTTTTTTCAGACTGATGAAAGAGCACATGGTAGTAAGTATGGAACAGAGTTCTGTTAAACACTTTTAAAGATTCTGTAGTATTTCAAAGATTCCTTTTGGAGTAGCTACCCTGACCCATAGCTCTGGTTTCCTTGCCATCTCCTTTTGAAGCTTTGACAAGTTAGGGAGGTCTGCAGAGGTGTTGACATCTTATGAAGTCCCTCATTCCTTACTGGACTGGAGTCCTGAACACATGTCTGTAGAGCCCCTAGAGAAGATCTGCCCTTGCCCTGCTCAAAGATAAGGGCTCATGAGAGTCCCAGACTGCCACCCAACCCTCCGTCCCTGCTGCTGATACACCAAGCCCAGCACACACCATCTCCCTTCAGGAAACCAGGAGGGCTGGGAGAAGCAGGGTTTTGAAGCACAGAGCCTTTGCACATTTACTGAATCCCTGCAGGGCGAATGCGACTTGCCCCCATCGCTGTCAGAGCTGATTCTGGCCTGCTCCAGTTGCTGCTGTTCACACTACATGGCCTCCTTGCCCTGTGGTCTTGTCTGCTCAGGGCTCTCCAGGCTGTTTCCATTAACTGCTTACCAGTCCAGTCTGAGTCAATATAGCCCCAACTCTGATTCCATTAAACCAATGGCATGAGGAAGCTTCCCAGGGGCAAAATCCCAGCTGTCCATCTCCTCAGTTCTGTACCCAAGAAGTGCTGTGTCCTTGTGCTTCCTGATATGCTCCCCAGGTCTTTCTGTGAACCCTGATGCCTGTTCTGCCTTTTGCAAACACTCTGCAAAACCTTGGCAACCTGTGGCATCAGCTGTAGTCTTTAATTCTCATTTCTCAGTGTGAAAGCCTATTTTTCACCTTTTCTGAGGTGAATCTCTCTGTTTGCCTCTTTGCAAGAGATTTAATTATTTTTACTCTCAAAAGTGTTGTATCTTTAAAGGATCAAGGACCTGCTTTCTCAGCTCCATTTCTGACTATAAAGCAATGTTTATAGAAAAGCCAAAAGGACACCAGTCACAGGTTTATGGTCAGCTGCAACTGTGATGTGCAAGACATGAATCTGATGTGGCAATGTTCACAAGAGCTTAATATCCAAGCCCTGGTTTCTTTGGGCTACAGCTGAGCCCAGCAGAATTACCTGTCTGTTAACATGTGGCGTTAGAACCTGAAATGCTGCTGTAGAGCAGGAGGAGGCAGCTTGTAAAATCGAGAGCTTGGTGCACCGTTCATGGATTCAGCAAAACAGCAGCAGCAAAACAAAGGTAGATGTGGATGAAAAAGCTTTCTGATGCTGGGCTGCATATGTCTGCCATGCCAAATGCACTGCAAATGTCTCCGTGGAAATTGTCAAAGCTGCTTTATGGTACAAGACAAGTTATAAGATGGTTCTTTACCCAGTTGGATACACTGACTTACATGCAAGTAGAGAAGGCTGCATAACTATTGCTAAATGATTTATTTGAGATTTTTTTTTCCCCCTGTAGCTGTTATTTAATGAATGTCTGTGTACATATAGGGACCTTTCTGTGTCTGGCTGTCATGATGCAGCAATGATCCAAAGATGGCATTGGCATTTTGGAACTCAATTGCTGTTGATTTCAAGTCTTTCAGGTCATTGGAGAGCTTCCATTGGTTTCAGTGACAGTGAAGTTGAGACTGAAGAAACATTTTTGAAAATTGTACCCTGTGCACACAATATGTTAATATCAGTATCCACTGGTTGAATTGGGGTTTAAGGGGTACCAGTATAAACACATTGGTGGCGACTAAGCCACTGCTCTGGGCCATATCCTACCTGTGGAAAACATTCTTCTTCCTGAAGAGCCAACGCAGTATGCTGCCATGCTGGGTGTTTGTGGGGAGAGAAACAGCGGCTCGTTAGTATTGCCCAGGTGAGAGGCTCTCAGCAGGCTGCAGCTGAGTTTCATGCAATGAATCCAAAGCAAATACGGGCAGCTGGCAGGAGGCCCAGGTGATTGCATTGGTTATGTATGCCTGACTTAGTTCTTGTCTAGATCTACATCTAGGTCGACTAAAGGAGCACAAAAGGGAAAATGGAAAGGGCATGTAGTGTAAGAGAGCACCAGGACTGAGGCCTGGAGTTTCCAATCCTCCTCTTCCCCAACTGGGTGTTATTGGGGTTGGCTTCTGTCTTCGTTTTTTTCTTTTTTTGGGGGGGTGGGGGGAGTTTAATTATTATCTTGGAGACATGCTTTTTTCCTAGTTCTTTGCCATGTACATTCCAGCTGCATGCCACAGGGCTATCTAGCAAGACCTCGGGTAGATCTATCCATTTCTGGAGACAGAGGACTTAGCCCTTGAATTAAGTGTAGCTCTACCATATTCTTCTCTGGATGGGTTTTGCTGGGGCTTTGTTGATGTCCATGAAGGTGCAATCAAGAGAACTTTCCCCTCCAGGGTTTTTCATGCTGGAGCATCGGTCTACTGAGTGGAAAGAGAAGAGGGAGATTCATATCCTGTTTGCATTAAGAACCTCCTTCATTATCCTGGAGGTCTCAACCCTTCTCCCTCTGGGATGAATGGTGTGTTTGAAATATCAAAGCTGGGGTATCAAGTTGGAGACTGTTGTTGGCCACGTGATGCAGGATGTTCATCCTGGAGCAGAGTGGTGCACAAGTAATGCCAGGCCAGCTGAGCTGCTGCAGCCCTGCTGAGGAAGAGGGAATAGAGATGAGTCCCTGGGAATGCCGGACCTCCAAAGCACGCCTAGGCTGTGCTCTGCCATGCCTTTGGAAAGGGTGAATGTGTTTACCCATCTCTTTTGTTGGATTTATCTCTGGGAGAAGCCGCCTCAATCCACAGCTCAATTCTCTGCAGCGTCCCCAAAGCCTTTCCGTAACAGCAGAACAAAACCGTAGGAGCCAGCCACAGTCTATAACTGTCTAATTGAAAGTTTCTGAGCCTGGCAGGCGCTGCTAGCCCGAGTCTCCGGTGGGAACAGCACATTCCAGCTTCCCCAATTACAGGCCCGAGCGGCAGCTCTTGCACGGGCCTGGTGCTCCCACGCAGCCGGCGCTCCCAGACCCGCTGCCGGGATGCGTTGCCTGGCAACAGGCTCTGCGTTGGCTGACAAAACCCATCATTTCTGCCGTGCGGATGCACCGGGGAGGCCGCGGACGGGGGGCCGGGCCGGCCACGCTTGACACCGCCTGAGCAAGCGGCTTCTCGTGGAGAAAGGTGCAGGGCCTGAAAGCCAACCAAGCACCATTTGGAGAGACAATAATAATAACTCTTACTGCATCCTTCCTGGATTCGTGCAGATGGTCTGGACACAGGCTGCTGCCTGCGGGTGACCCTGGGGTTCAGGCACATCTCACGGAAGAGTTGCCTTGGAACAGAGCCCGTAGCTCTGGAAACGCTGATGATCAAACAACTGGATGAACAGACGTTCCCAAGACCTTACAGGTGACCAGTGAATATCACCCTCCCTGGCTAATAGCTCCTGTGATGCTGACAAAGATGTTCATTTTGCCAGCTTTGCCCTGATTTGGACCAAGACCAAACAAGGGGAAGAAACTGCTTTTTTAACTTCTTCCTGTTTTGCAATGATAGCATGTATGCTTGTGTTGAGCAGATAAGGCCATAAACGAACAACGACCACTTACAGGTTACTGAGAGTTTGCAGGAATTCACTGACCAGCAGATGTGGATTTACTGATGACTTTCCTTTTATAAGTCAATTTTTAAGCAGGACCTAACTGGCCAAAGAACTGGCCTCCCTCTGGGTTTCTGTTAAGTCAGCTTATGTAATGCTTTTCCCTGACTGTGCAAACATAGAAGAGCTTTGGCTTCTCCAACTATCAAACTGTAGTCTCCTCCAAACTGCAGGAGGAAAAGGATGTCTTGTCCCATAAACCAGTGGTATGGGATTCTGGCCATGCATCTAATATAGGATTTGGTTTCTTTTTTAATGGTTCAGTTCTGTTTCTCCAAATTAAACCCTTTCAGTAAAAATCCAAGAGGGAAACTGGATGATTTTGCCTCATCCAGATGTCCCAAACCTGTAGGCTGCCTATTCAAGCTGAGCGGGCTGTGAACTGCCCGGCAGAGGTTCTGTTCTAGCATGTGTGTAGGTGAGGATCACCCTGGTTGTCACCTGGTTCTTTCTGCCTCGTTTTTGCTTTTCAAGCAGAAAGATAGTGGGTAATGTTACTAAAGTACAGGGGAATATCAAGAAAAATGAGCAGGGTTTGACAGTACTGAAGGAAACTGAAATACTGAAGGTTTCCCATCGTGCATTCATCCAATCTCAAAGAATAGAGATGAGGAGAAAGCTCTTTTGGGGAGGGGAAACAGGGAAAAAGGAAGACTTTTTGTCTCCTCTGTTCTGGAACAGAATAAAGACTAGACCTTTAAAGAGCTGTGGAAAAACAAACAAACATGGAGGAGTGCAGCATAGCAGATTGCTAGGGGATTCTTTTTGGCTTATGTTTCATTTTGGCTTCCCTTTCAATTTAGAGTGATTTGAAAGAAGCAAATCTCTTCACTTTGTTGAAAACAAACCATAAACCAAAAAATTCAATCTTGAACCAAAATGCCTTTTTTTCCTGAAAATTCAGGTGGATCACCAAAACAAATCAGCAGAGTGTCCTACAGCTCATCTGGCCTGTGAGGTGACTCCAGAAAGACCTTCTGAGCTGAGGTTTCCCCTTGCATCTATGTGATACAGAGATATGGGACTGCAGCAGTTGAATGGAAAAGAGACATATCTAAGTGCCCGTTATGTATTTGAAAGTACCTTATATGAATGTCTTCACATCTTAGGGGAATTTAAGAATATCTCTGCTGTAAAGAAGCATCAGGAGGAGATGTTTGTTTGGGATTCTCTTTCAACGAGGGTGGAACACTGTGGCTAGCTCGGCTGGAATGTTGGATCTGGAGCGTCCTTCAGATCACATCTCAGGGTTTGCAGTGTTGTTGTATGCCCCTGGTGATATTCAGATGAAATGCAAAACTGCAGGGAGGTTTATTAAAATATATGTTATACATATAAAATATGTATTTTAGGAAAGCTAGAAATTCAGCTGGAGATGAAGAGTCCAAGTAGCAAACATGCATGACCTCCATGAAATATTTAAACAGAAGGATTGAACTGGAGACCTGCTCCTCTCCAGCAGTGGAAGAAGCTGCGAATCCCTGCTGAAGGGCTGCATCTGTTATAAAAAATCATCTTCCTGCCATGGCTTCAATTTCTTTTGCAAGAAATCGATTCCTTGGTGAAGCTGTTTCTCACTTACACTGTAAGATACAATAATAGACTAGGAGAAAAATGCATTTTTTGGCACCTTTTGGCATAACCTACTTGAAAATGAACTTCCCCAGCTTCCAGCATGAGCAAACTTCTCTTTGCTGCAAGAAAGGTTGCAAGTCAGTCTGTAGAGCAGTGGAGAAGAGTGATAAATTCAGAAATTTTCCATTTATTATGCAATTTCCACTGGGGCAAATTTCTCTTTAATAACTGTCATTCTTTGATACGAATTGAGTGCAGGCCGCAGGATTTTTCCATAAGTCTAGCAAATCCTAACAAATATTGATTAAACTGAAATGAAGCTAAAGGCAGCAGTGAAAGCTGAATGCCTAATGCAAGTGATTTATTGCACAACACCATGTTTTTCCTTTGGCTGGTGTGCATGTAGGCCATTCAATAGCAGCCCTGAATTAAAGAAATTATTCTATTCAGCCACTGAACAAATTTTGGCTGATGCAAATACTTTTTACAGAAGGAACTGAGTCACAATTTCACAAATAAACCCTTTTCTCAGCTTTAATTGGCTAAAAAAAGAGTATTTGAACGTTTTTTCTCGTAGCGCCATCTGGTGATTTCTGCACAAAGGCTGATGCTCCCCGGCCGCGTGTCGCTCAGCTGAAACATCTTTCAGTGCTCCCTCGGAAGTTTATGCAAGCATAAAGTACCGGGTGATAATTCAAGCTTTATAGAGCGCACTTACTACAGAGAAATGAGAGGGACCGTGCTCTAAGTGTCATTAGTGCTATCTCTGCCATGCGTATCTCGAGACTGCATCACCTTTCCTGATGCTAGCACAGAAATATCAGTGTATCCCTCTCTGAGGGAATGCTAAAATTGGGGTTGGTATAAGCTAGGAGACAGAGGTGAGAGAGAGGAATTAATTCCTTCCAGGCCATGCAGTAAAGCAGAGCCCAGCTCTCAGTTTTCCAGACTTGTGCTCTTAACACGAAAGCGTATTTGCTGTAGTAATCTAATCTTTCTCCCGCTGTTAATTCTGCACTTGTTTCTCTGTTTTGCTAATAAAATCAAAATGTCAGGCTTGCCGTGAGGAGAATGCAGTGAAAGATTCCCTGCTATAAGTCATTCAGCTATATTGTACCGCAGGGGAAGGCAGTACCTCCTGGTCTCCCTGTGCTCTGAGCTGTGTAGATAATTCCCCCAAGTGCAGGTTGGAAACTCTCTAGGTACCCAGAGGAGGCAGAGAGGCAGTGGCAGGACAGAGGAGGCTGCTTTGCATCCCTTGCAGCCTTTCTGAAATCCAGAAGGTTGTGTAAAAGCCGAGCACAAAACTTGCACCGGGTGTTATACGCACTTGGTGCCTTGTATCTGAAGACTTTGGCCTCCTCCATGGATATCTGTGCTTTTCTAAAGTCAAAAAAATACATGCCAACCATGCCGCTTAATTGCTTCTTCAAGCTGCTTCTTCCCTCCTGGGTTGATGTGACTTGCTGTGGTGGAAGAGATGGAAGGTTGTGTCAGCGCTTTGGAAATCCGCATCCAGCAGCCTGGTCGGCATCTCCATGCCAAAGGGAGCCTAGCAAGGCTACGAGCAGGATCCCGGAGCTGGGACATCCTGTGAGCGTGTTCAAGGCTGCCCTATACCATTTTCTCACCAACTCTATCAGAGAAAAGCAGCCTAGAGGAAAGCAATCATCAACAAGCCCATCAGCGTAAAGACATGGTACTGTCTATACGCCTACCTAGGGCTGCTGAGAAATGCAAGATAAGAATTCAAGGAAAACTGGGCTTATAATAGAAATGTGGAGTAGCAGAAGTTCTGCGTTGATTTCAAGTGTAATTCAGCACATTTTGCCCTGCCATGGCAGACACATTTTTTTCCCCCTAAGTGTGTAACTCGCGTTCCCTCTTTTGCCATGAGCTTCTCTCCTACAAGTTTTCTTCTTTTTTGTTTCGCTAAAGAATTCAACAAAGCACAGAAATAAAACATTGCCAGGGATGCTCTTGCAATCCCAAGGCCAATATTATAAGATAAGATCACCCACTTCAGACAGTCCTGACATCACATTTGTTTGTGCATTTTTTTAATTCCCTTTTTTTTTTTTTTTAGATGAATAGAGTGTGTTTGTATAGGATACTGAACCTTGGACTGTTCTAGCTCTTGTTCAGAAGCTTTTGACAACAGTAAATCATTATATCATTGCACGGTGGTAGTAGAGCTCCAGTAACCTTTTACAGCATGCTGTCAACCAGGCAAAATGACTTCATCCTAGCCAGCTTCCTGCACTGGAAGCACTAGAGCTTGCAAATGGCAAAGCACCGAGTTTAGATCAAGATTCTTGCAAATCCAAAAAACAAATGCCCTTTTCTTCCTCCCTCAAAGTCTTTCACTACAACAGATATAATTTTTTCTTACCCATCACGCCATTTTCTTTGTTTTCTCAAGCTCTGGCTGTATTCCAAGAGATTTTATTTATTTTTTCAAATAGCATTTTTTAAATGAAAGATTTAGTATTTTATGGTTTAAAATAAGTGTTGTTTTAAGTTAAGTGTTGTTTTTAAAAGCATGGTGAGTTCCTTTAGTTTGCAGCATGGTCAACACCAATGGAGAAGATTCATGTGAGTTCTTTTTCTCTTAGTTGAATTACATACAAATCATGGCTCCATTCTAGATAGAGCAAAGTAAGTTCCCAAGTACTTGATTGTGTTTAACAGGGGCATGCAAGCCCTATCTGGAGGCTGGAATGCAACCCATAATATGCAGAAGTAATGGAAGGGTTGATACAGAAACAGAAATTCTTCTTTAGTGTTTCTGCTTTTTTTGATATATTGAACCCTACTTATATGAAATGCAGTACAGTTAAGATCGTTATTTTGAGATTAAAAAAAGCTTTTCTATTGAGCAGGACAATTCTGCTTAGGCAGTTCTGCCACATTCTGAAAAATGCAGCAGCTGTCTCTCACAAATGGAGGAAATGAACAAGTTTAGGGTTATGTAACAGTAGGAAAAACAACTTTCAATGGGTAATGAATGCTTTGCTGCTAAGATCATGCATGAGCTGAGCTTGCAGTTCTGAGCTGTGCACATGCAATACACACTCGTGCCCAGTTAAATGCTATGAAACTCTAATGAACTCTCCACTCCAGGAACATTTGCAGAGCTACATTTCCATGATGCTAATCAGCATCATTATGGAAATGACATTCTTGATCCTAACTCCCTGTGTTCGATATAAAAGGGGGATTTTCAAAGCCAGTGAACTCAGACTGTACAGGACAGCATCCCATGGCAAAAGAAACATTAGCATAACCATTTCTTTTGCTTCCTGGTCCTGTCTCTGGTTGCTTTCTTATCTAGGCATGCATTTCACATTGGAGAGAGAATATATTTTGGTTACAAAGTGCATTGTACTGACAGCATTATGGCTCCAGTATCATGGGTCTGTAGAGGTCCTTAGACTGTACAGGGCCTTCATTAACACTACTGTAAAGACCAGTTTCCTAATTTTGGAGCCACTCTGTCCTTTAAGATAGAATAGTTTGAATTCACAGAAACATGAAGGTTTACACTTTGAGGAAAATGGAAACCTCTCATTTCCAACTGTGGTTGTAGCAACTGTAGCTGTAGCCAAGACTGCCTGTTTGGATGCTCCTTGGTGCTCCTTGAATAGCCTGAAGCGCCCAAGTAATTTTCAACTGACAAAAATTATCTCCAGGTACTGGGAAGCCATACTTGGAGGCTTCAAACCCCAACTGACTGCTTTAAAGGAAGAGCTTCTGTTGATTTCTGTATACTCTTGGGTCTTGGATGCAAGGTGGTCCAGCTGTTATTCCAACTGATCCACTAGGATGCTGTTTGAGAAAGGAATACCTTTAAGCTCAATGTAAACAGTGCTTAAGTATTAAAAAGAATGTCTTCCTCAGTCCGATCACATTTTGTAGTTTATGCTAATTTTTAGCTAGTAGTCTCTTAGCATTAATTCAAGGGAATGGTCCTTCCCAAAAGGGTGTAGGAAGACCATGAATAAATGCCCACTTGCTGTTTGTAATGCTAACTGGTATTTCCCAAGGAGACGGTTCTGTAGCAGCACAGGGTCTCACTTAATTGCCCCTGTCTCCTGCAATAAAGCGACTCTTCTAATGTGGAGAGAGGCTCCCAGGCCACAGGAGCGGCCGTTCACATTGGCCGTAATTGGGTGGAACAGGGAGGCCAGCCTAACTGTTCAGCTGTGCCATGCGAAGGCTCTATCCAATTTCACATAATAGCAGCCTGCAGAATCTAAACAACTGAGTGCTGGAAAAGTTCATTTACATTTGAAATGAACCTGCTGATGCCTTTGGGCAATCTTGATGGTTAATAGCTGTATCAGTTAAAACATGCCATTCTTTCCCCCCCCCCCCACTAAAATAAACAAACAAATTCATCTAAGGCATCAAAGCTTGTCTTATCTGGGTAGATGTTTTAGCTCTACTACAAAGTTTGCATTTAAAAGGGGCTCTTAGTTCCTTTAATCACTTTTAAAATTCCTAATATAGACAGTGGCACTGGATTCCCCCCACACACATTAAAAATACAAAGTAAAACAGCAGCATCACACATGCAAAAACCTTTTACAAGAATCACAGCCTCCTTGTCATGATCTTCACCGAGGACAACTACACACTAACATCCTCTCGCAGACAGAAGCTACAGGGAAAGTAGCTATGGGACTACCTTCTGCCTGTGGAACTCCCTTCCTATGGAATTACCTTCCCACACAGTCCATGGCCATTGCTCAGGAAGACACAGAATTGCTGAGCAAACATAATGTACAACTTCCCATTTCCTTATTAGCGGGAGAGGCGTGTTTTTGCGAACGAACCCTTACAGATATAGTTAGGGCTTCTTGCAAATGCAGATATGGCTTATGAAGCCCATGATGGTAGCTGCAC
Organism: Tinamus guttatus; assembly: GCF_059628265.1. Lineage (NCBI taxonomy): Eukaryota > Metazoa > Chordata > Aves > Tinamiformes > Tinamidae > Tinamus > Tinamus guttatus. Next base: position 5,770,262 of record NW_028289244.1, on the reverse strand, counting down.
ATCTTGCAAAATCACCACTGCGTCCAGCTCCCTCAGGAAAGATCTAGAGTTGGGCAACGTAACACAGATCGGCTATAGACTAAATAGTATCAGAGCCTGGAAGAAGGAATTAAACAAAATTGTGAATGCTCCTCTGGGGGCAACAAGAGCAAGAGAGTAGATCAGAGCTGAATGGAGCAAAATGCGCTGCTCCCTAGACAACTGGATGCTAAAACTCAGGAGCTGGAGGTGCCAACTTGCCATCCAGGTTAAGTGGTTCCTTTGAAGGACCCCCATGGGGCTGCTCCTTTCCATTGCATCAGCTCTCTGCAAACCTGCTGGCATAAACATCTCCCTCCAAGCACTGAGAGCAAAGGAAGCATCTGAAAGACGGTGCTCTGAACTCCTTCCATCGGAGTCAGATTATTTTTCTAGCATTTAGCTCTCTGCAAGGCAAATGTCAGCACAGAGTTTTATCCAGCAGTCGCTGCAGGAGACTGGCATCCTTTTAAGTGGGCCCTGCCTTATGGAAGAGACACAGCATTGCTGTGCATTGCAGGAACGAGAGGCTTTGGTCAGGCCGTGTGACAGGAAACTGAGTGGGAAAATATTGGCTCCGCATTTACTTTAGTCTCCCACAGCAGATGGGTCGAAGATTTTAATAAGTCTTTTGAGCAGATGAGCTAAATGTTTTAGACCACATAAATGCTGATTAGAGAGGCCCTGTGTGTCTCCACGCTAACATGTCAACTTCGCCAAAGCAGGAACTACAAAGTTGCTGTAGTAACAGAATTAAAATGGCAAAAGAGAATCAGTGGAGGACAAGGAAAGATTTTGAAAGAAGGGAACTCAAGCCCTCTCTTAGTTTCTAGCTTTTGTAGTGATGGGCTCAGGCAGAATGGGGATTTTGGAGCCCAGATGCAAATTTAGGAGGCTGGAGTTTATTGTACAGCAAGTGGAATGTTGCTAAGAGACAAGGACTGATGAAAGCTGGATGTGTGACCTGCAAGGTGAGGGTTTGGCAAGAGACTGCGCCTCCAAACAGTCCCACAATTTGTTTTCTTCCCACATATATTATTTAGTGGAGATGCCATGACGGGAACAGTGCTGGGAGCTCAGAATGTGCTAGTTTTGAAAACAAGCTTTAGCAATGGAAGAGGAAAATAGTCTGTGTGTTTACTGGAAAGCTCTCCCGGGGCAGCAGCCGTCTGCAGTATTTACTAGGAGCAGGGGCAACAACACAGATGAGTGTTTTTTTGTAAGATTAAGCTTAAATGGTTTGTAAATTCTGCGTGACACCGTTACCTGTGGCTGGTGCTCTGGGACGGGGCAGTCCCTTCTTTGCTCCTCCTCGTCCATGGCACACTGGCCCCAAGCCCCTAGGCAGAGACTGACCGAGGCAAGAGCAGAACGTAGATTTTTGCCCTTCCTGTTGATCTGTAGCAGCTCTAATGCACCCACACACAGTCATGAGGATGCTACGGCACTGGGATCCAGACAGGAGTGTTAGTAGAGGCGGAAAACAACAGGACAGAGAACAAGCTACCACTGAGACAAAAACTAGAGCATTTGAGGTGTGATTGGAGAAACAAAATGCTTCAGGAAATGAAGGATTATCAAATCAAACACTGAAAAGAAAGGCAGTAAACTTTTTTCTTTGTCATTATGTGTTCTTTTTCCCTTCCCTCTCTTGAAATAGAGACAAATGAGGGACCAAAGGTCCCTTTGGAGTTATCAGTTAAAGCTAGAGATAACTTTAGAGGTAATACGCTCCAATATGCTTTCTAGCTTCCTAGATCTGATGGGCCAAACTCAGCATTCAACTGAGAATTGTGAACTGTCAACAGTTTACAGTATCAACAGCTCCTGAGATCTCTGCTCTCCGGGGCAAGAAGATAAGGATAGATCTGCAGAGTATTGGGTTAACATATCCTTTAACAAGCAATTGTACTGTAGGGCCAAAATAAAGGGTATTTCTTTGGATCACTGCGTTCAGCTCAGGATTGTCAATGGGAGGGAGACATCTTCTACCTTCTCCCTCACAGTCTCTTCCCTGTCACCAAACTCTTCTGCAGTCTCTAAGGTTAGTGTGTCCCTTTTTAAACGGGGATGTGTTCTACCTTAATTCCTCCTTTCTCTCCCAATTCATTTTTTGACCAGAAAAGTGGAAATTAGAGGAGGCATTGACCTTTGCTGGGGGAGTGTTTCTGGGAGGATGATATTTCATGCTTTTGTCAGTCCTGCTCTCAACAGCTAAAGCAGAGCCTTCCATTGCTTTTGCTATGGCCACCACTCTGTACACTTCAGTAAAACTTCACTTAACTTCTTTTAACCCTGATGATATTCAGCTGGATTTGTCCTTCTCATGGTCAGAAAACCTGCAGAAGGCACTCTGAATTCTGCCTGCATGGACAGAAATTGGAGGTGAAACCAGCCAATCCATTTTAGCAGTGCAAACTGCCTGAATTAAAACATCTGCAATGTCTCTACCTAGGCAAATAAATCCAAATTAATCCAATCTTAGAGAGAAAGGTTTGTTTATTCATTACACAGAGTGAAATTGTGAGTCAATTTGTAGACACCTGGGCTGATATTGGCCTTTTGACACCACAATGTGAAATTGCCAGCCCACGTTGAGAACAAGCTAAGAAATCTTTCTCTTCCATCTTCAAACCAAACAAAGAAGAAGGGAAGGATCAATTTTAAGGTGTCTCTTTTTTCTTTCTGGTGATGAGTCATCCAGGAACTTTTTTCAGAGTTCACTTTCTTGGCCCTGCTTTGGTGGCATCTCTTTCCATACTTCTAAAAAGCAGTCACGCTTCCTCTGCTTGGAACTCAGACCTGTTTATCAAACTCCTCTCCCCCGTGTTAATCTTGTAGTCTTGTTTGTTTGCAAGATATTCCTAATCAGGGTGAGACTAATGGCATGTTGATGCCAGTAGAAAAGCACCCACAAACCTTGATGTCCTTGGCTTACATTCCTGTCATCCAGATTTTCATCAGATCCTGTGGACCTATCCTACTCAGAGCAGTGGATAAAATTTTATCTTGCAGCTGGTGAAACAGGGAGTAAATTTAGTCTTTATATTGTCTGGAAAGAGTTATTAGCTTCTGAATCCTGCTGTCAACTTTTGGTGCACAAGCTAAAAGGAGTGAAGCTTCTGTTAATTCCCCTGTGGCTGTCTGTATTGGTTTCCTGCTTTGTTGCTAATTAATCTGTTTGCACTATTTATACATTTGAGCTGCCACAAGTCTGATTCTGATCCCAATTACTTCACAGTAAATTGGGAGTAACTTTGGGGAAATCAGAGGCAATCCAGGGGGTTCAGATGCAGGCCTCGCTTTCAAAGTCTTCCTCTCTAGGGAAGCTTGGCTCGCCCAGAGGGATGCAGTGAGTGCCTGCAGTCTGCTTCAAACCTGAGTAACAAACTCTTGCCAGGATCCAGAACCAGTCTAGTCTACTCTTCTAGCTTGTCACTGAATTCTACCCATCAGTAAAAAGATTTGCCTGCGGCTGCAGACTGCTTAGCACCTTTGGTCCCATTATATTTGTAAATGGAGACAGATAAAGAAAAGGCAGCCACAATATATAAATATATATAAAATACATATATATGTGGAGAGATACATATATATACACAAATCCCTTCTGCAGCTTTGCTCACACCTTGAATTGCACATACATAATATTAGTCACTGCTGAGATAGATAGTGAGATTCAGTGGGTTTGAGTCCTTACGGAAGAAACTCTGAATTGTATAGAAATCACCGAAGACAAGAACAATGTGTGCAGGTGCTGGTGCATTTTTTTTTGCATGACTTTGCTGCTGCTGAAGGGCTCCTGGTATTCCAGCTCAAATTCCAAGCAGACACAGTGTCATCTAGAGGAGAAAGTATGGCCATGCACATTGAGATGTATAGGGGTGGGAATAGATACTTAAGGAAAAAAATCCTGACAGAAGCTGATGCAAACTGGAGTTTTCCCTCCCTCATTATCTTTTTGGGTTGTGTGTGTGCGCATGTGTGCACACGGGGCATAACACGAAGGTCCCTCAGGAAACTCCCTTGTGATAAACCATGAAGAACACCTTGCTGATCTGGGTCATTTCTTTCTTTCTATTATGTCCTCCTTATTTCCCTTCTCAGGAGCAAGGCAGGCTAACAATAACTTTTGATACTTCAGTGCCCAGTTTGAAATGCTGTAGAAATAGCCCGGATTGTGAATTATTCCTTTGTAATTGGAGACAAGAGCCAGCAGGAGCCAGAAGGAAGATGATTGGCTTGCATTCACATTCTCCTTCTAAAGGACTACTTTTTCTTTGCTTCTACTGTACTGGAAGCAGACAAGCTGTTATTTCTAGTTGCTGAGGACAATAAGGCTCGGAAGAAATGTGTTGGGTTTAGATTAACCTCCTGTATTGAAAATCTTAGCACAGTTAACACAGTCCTGTACCCTTGCAAGACGCAATGAATAAATGAAGTATTGAGCAGTTCACTGCATGGGAGGTTTTTCAGTGCTGCTTTAGAATAAAAGGTCTGTTCTGCATGGGCATTTCAGGTAGTGCAGAATATTTTGCTATTCTTGGCCAAAGTGTCCCTTTTGTGTGTCCCTGCTGTGCAGTCTCTTTTACTTTTGGAGAGCTGATGTAATTTGCCCCATGGTATAACCCAGATGGTTATACTTACTTTATAAGGCACACAGATAACTCTCTGGCATTTATGCTTCCTAGTCATAGCCATTAGGAGAGCATCAAACAAAGCGGTCCTGGGGTTAGCTGCTTGATTGCGTGTTAAGATTTCAAGCTGTATAGGAGGGAGAAATGAAGAGTAACAATAATGCAGCTTTAACATATGATCTTCAGTCACAGGAGTCGAAGAGCAATTCCAGAATGGCTGGCAAGTGGAGGGGAGGAGACACTGACACAAGTTTGGCAGGAAAGGGGAGCTCAGTCCAAATCGATTCTACCCCAGGCCTGGAAGATGAGCATCCTGCAGCAGGAATAACTGGCACAAGTGACTTCTTCCACAAGAGGTGCAGCTGTCAAACTAATTTTGAGAGCATTTCTTTGGATGCAAACAGCTGCCTCCAAGCTCTGGAAACACATTATTTAGACATTACCTGATGGAAGGAGAGTTTTAAAGAGCGTTGGTTAAAAGTATTTGTGTACACTAAGCCCAGCAATTAATGCAAAGCCACCCTAGAGTGTATTAGGATTCACAGAGATCACAAGAAGCCCACTTGCAGTGTTGAAGAATGTGTCATTACTGGCACATACAAAACTCAACAGTAATCCATATACCGGTGGGTATCCATTAAAAAAAAAATCTGAGATAGATGTTGAAGATTCTGGGTTACATAGGTTCTGGTTCACTACAGAACATGAAACATCTTGAATCTACATGAGTGCAGAAGAAGCAGCACTCTCATTCTCAGGTTTCCTATCACAGCAAGTCTCTGCTCTGTGTGACTGCAACAAAGCTCTGGGCATTGTCAGAGAGGAACATGGAAGATCTTCACAATAAGTGTAAATTCTTTGGAAATCACCAGGCATTTTTTTTTCAGATTAAGAAGCTGAAGCTTTTGAAAAGTTTTGAGTGGGCTCATAGAATGTGGGTCCTTCGAAGAAGTGTCTCAGCTATTAATTGACATAAGCCCAACTCTGACTGACATTTAGAGCACCTGAATAGATGGTAGTATTGACATCTCCTTGGGATAAAAAGTTGCTAATAGTTGAATTTATAGTAAGATTAGACATAAGGCTGAAATGTGCAAACACCTGCTGAACACTTGCAGCTTTTGCTGACCTGAGGGCCAGTTCATAGTATTTAGCACTTCTCTGGATTTGATCCTTCACAACCAAGACTTGTGCAGAAGGTTACATCAAGTGCTATCTTTAAAGACCTCTTCTTAGCTGAGTCCTTGCTTGTCCAGCTCCTGCTTTTGCTCTCTCTTCATAGCTGGTGGGATTCATTCCTCTACTCCATAATACTGAGAATCCATCCATCCGCATGTGAGTATGTGGAGCACTTCTGTAACAACTTACTGGTGCCAAGTTAATGGATTTGGGTTTGAGGAATATGGGAGAGGAAGAAAAGTAGGGCGGAGATATCCAATTAGATCTTTTCCTCCACTAACACCCAACATGCTGCACATCAAA